>NC_043708.1:20964104-20987756 GCF_006229205.1 Suricata suricatta | reverse complement strand
TTACATGAAATAGAAGTTGGGGTTCTGATTTTTTACTTTGCTTTTCTGTTTGGAGTGTCATTGTAACTACTGTATTGTAAATGATGGAAAATAATTGCATATGTTAAAAAATAGTGTTATATTCTAAAAAATAAATAAAGTTACAATAAATAAATAAATAAATAAATAAAAATTAAAAAATAAAAAAAATTTTTTAAAGTATTAAAAAGTGTTTCCCCACCAGACAAAGCAATAGCATCAGTCTTATCTCCTTCTCTGGCCCATTTGTAACACTGCTATGGCATTACTTCCAAGAGTTTAAAACCGAGGAATCTACTGGCCGGTTGTGCTAATACCTGTTACTGCTAGGACCACTCCAAGACCTCGGAGTCACCATCTATATGCTTCAAAGATATGAGGGGTCCTGGACAACCACAGAAGCAAGAAGTTGTTCTGCCTAATGATCTTAAGCCATGAATCTTTAATTGGAGATAGGCTTCCACTTGTGACAGGGGCTAAACTGAAGTCTCCCGCATAAGAATAACAAAAATAGTGCAAATTGTTGTCAAGGGGCACATTTATATGATTGAGAGACCAAACTGCTTCCAATAACATCAGATGCACTTGTTACCTAGATGCATATAAACCATAAATACAGGCCAATATTGTTCCTTAGAAAGATATTATGAAATTGTAATGTCATCTTTTCATTAAAGGTTTTTGCTTGGTGATTTGACTTCAAATAACTGTACGTATTAAGCAATTTACACACTTTTTTTCTGAGATGCTTTAAGCTTTAGAATTCAATTTTTTTGCTAATGTTGCATCTCAACTCTAATTAATGAGATTTTAAAAAATGATCAGAATAACCAACAAAATATGAATTCAAAGTAGTTTTGGGAAGGGTAGATAAAATTGCTTAATGGACTAAAGAACACCAATTGCTTAATTATACAGAATACATTGGGCTGAAACAATATCACTCAGTTTCTATCAAATCTTCCATCAGCAGACACAGAAGTTTTCTGGAGGCTTAGACAAATGTTCTTTCCAGTTATGGTAGAACTACACAATTTTTAGATAAGGGCAACTTCATCTGACTTAAATGCATGAGAAACAGCAGAAAACTATTTCAAGAGACCCCAATAACATAGGACAACATTTGCTGAAACGTTCCATAACTAATTAATGAAGAAAGGTTACGTGAACCGCTTGTAGGCCCTAAAATGGTCAGGAAGGAGTCTAAATAGTTTGTGCTTTGGGGAAACCTGGTTAAGCATCCAACCCTTGATTTCAGCTCAGGTCATGATCTAGTCATCCAGCAGATCCAGCCCCACATCTTAGGATTCTCTCTCTCTCTCCCTCTCTCTCTTTGCCCCTCCCCTGCTTGTGTGTGTGTGTGTGTGTGTGTGCGTGTGCGCGCGTGTGTGTGTGTGTGTGTGTGCGTGTGTGTGTGCGTGTGCGCACGGGCACGCTCTTCCTCTCTCACAAAAGAAACAAACATAAAAAAAGAATAGTTTGTGCTATGTACGTTGGCTGACATATGTGCCACCATGGGGACTCTGATTATTTCTTTTGGAAATAGAAATTATTAAGCATATTTTCAAACATTAAATCTCAAGCTCTAAAATTAAACTTATCCCTAAGCAATATATAACACTGCTGTCTCCAGATACAGTTATTTTACCACATATTTAATTAACGACTAGTTATACAAATTTCTTATGCCAACTATCTTTAAGGAATTATTATTCATTTTGACCTTAGTCTTTGGAAGAATCCAGATGGACTATCAAGGAAAATTTCTACCTTGTCCACTCACCAACACAGAGCCATTCATCCAGCCTTTAATCTGACAGCATGCAATTAAATGGAAGATTTGCAACATTGCAAAAAAAAGAAAAATAGGAAAACAAAAGGGTAGTCTCTGTAATTATATTCTATAACTTATAATATACCTATTATTTTCTCATATAGAATAACTATATGAATGATAATAGGATAATATATTTTAAAAATACTGAGGGAGGAAAAGTAAAACATTAGATATGTTCCTTTGTGCTAATCTCAGACAGGTGTTTGGTACCACACTGATATTTATACCATTATTGTTCAATAGAACTTTCTGTGGTGATAGAAATATTCTAGATAGGTTCAGTATGTTTGATACAGAAGCCACTAGCTAAACGTGGCTACCGAGCCCTGGAGATGTGGCTGGTATAACTAAGAAACTAAAATTTTATCTTTATTTAGTTTTACACAGCCTCATGCGGCTAGCTGCTTCTGTACTGGGCCGTGTAGTTCTACATGCCTCTCTTTACCGTCGTTGACAATGACACTCTTAAATGTCTGAAATACAAAATATGAGATTATCAGTTTTCTTTTGTTTTGTGTTTTTGGTTTTTTTTTTGGCAGAAACAAAAAAATCAATACTGTAAGGGAGTAAGGATTATTTTTTGTCATACTCCAAGCTATCTTCACCATATGCTCCAGGCTGAGGGGGAAGCCTCAAGGCAAAAGGAAAGAAAAGAGAAACTGATGACTGCACTCCGGCTTTTAATTACTGTTTAAGAGTAATTCATGTCACTTTGACCCACATTATTAGCCAAAACTAGCAATGCCCTCTCCTGATTTCAGGAGAGGATAGAGCCTAGTTTCACATGACAAAGCTGATGTCAATGGGACCAGGTGATATAATCCTCCTCCAGGGAGCAGTAGCAACAATCTGCAAAAACATTATAATCTACTACAAGAAAAAACATTTTTATTTCAGTCAGTGGACATATACAAGTTATAGGACATTCTGGTTTACAGGGTTTTGTTGGGCAGTCAGGATATAAAATGTCCCTGGATCTTGTAAAGATCCCTTCTCCAGCCACCTTTCAGAAGTAACAACAACAACAATCACAATAAAGACAGCAGCAACACAAGAGCTCCAATAACACTAGCACTGAGCCCTCCTCTGTGCTGGTTTGTACTGGTCGCAGGTGCTTTAGACACGATTTCACTGTATTCACTCCCCCGCTCCAGGATGTTGGTATCACTTCCATCAGCCCCCTTATAAGAGAGGAGGTGGAGGCTCAGGGTCAGAGAATCTAGGAAATCGTATCACTCAATTACATCACAGATGTCTCAGCTGGGACTGACTTCTGATCTTATTCTTGTACTGTCCCTCTTCCTGGTATCTAAGGTGATCTTCATCAACTGTAATGTCAGTAATTAGAGGTAGCTCCAAAGCAGAACTTACCTGGAAACTCCCTACCCTGTACTCTTCATCCCCTAAGTCTTTACACTTCCAAGATTTTAAGCAGTCACCAATGTAAGCATCACCTTTCCCTTTCCCCAGTCACAATGTAGAAGTGATGCAATTCAAACCTAGGTCTATCTGACTTTGAGGTGAGGTTCTTAACTGCCAACATCAGTATAATTTTTAGAAAGTAAAAGTACCTAACTGCCAATTTAGGTGTGCCTAAAATCAGGACCATATGGCTTATCAGCTGATTTGATGCTAAGAAATTGTTTCCGATGGCAAATTTCCTTTCTCAGATGTCAAAACTGACTGAAAAGACAAGTGCATCATTCTGCATTTTCAACTTTCCCTCCATGAGCGTGGGTGACGGAGATCTGACTGCACTGTGAATGCAGTGTATTTCATTAATGTAATCAGCAACTTAGCCAGACCTTACATCAGGCTTTATTCTAACAGGGGGAAACAAATGAGCTAACTCCTCTGCCAGTAATAAAGGCTTAAAACCAGAGAAACAGTGTAGGTAATAATCTACAATCTCGGAATGGATTTGCTCTATTAAATAGCACATAAAAAAGTGAACTCCAAGTGTCAGTGAAATATACCCACATTGTGCAGGTAGGTCAGGGGCAAGTCTGCTTTACTTAGTTGGATGTCAGCTGAGTATCCGGTACAGCACTGAAACCTTTCCATATTTTAAAACACATAAATGAGCATTTCCTAGTAGCACCAAGTCAAAACTAACATGAGGAGACTAAAATTTGGAAAGGCAGATCTAATTAACTGGTGATGGCCAGGAGACATGGAAGTTAATTAACCTGGGAGAAAAGGCAAAAAAGCTGAGCCTGAAAGAGGAAAAGACGGGGCTCTAGACCCAATGGACTCTCTTGGCTTGAGCTCTCACCCCTTTATTGTTGGGTACTGTGGCTTGGGATAAGGGAAAAATCAAACTCATACTAAACTCTATGTAGCAAGTAAGAAAGCAAACGTTTCAAACTCCATTAAAAGGAGATAATCCACAGATTTAGCATGAAGAAAACATGACAGGGCAGAAGCAATTCCCATGGTCCAAATAACCAGAATCGCTGTCTAAATGATTGCTCTTTATTCCCTAATCTCACCTCAGAAAAAAATTAACAAATGCATTATTTGTTATATTAATTATAACTATATTATATTTCTATACTATATTTCTAATTATATTAAATATAGAAAAATCCTTTGCTTAAACAAATGGGAAAAAAAGTAGGAAAACTGAATGAATCAACAGCTGACTGAGGAACTACACATTTCTCCACCCCAGGCCCCACATCATAAAATGACAGTTGTGAAATAAAATAAAAAGACCAGTATGCCAGCACTAGAAAGCAGAGTGTATGCCACAGACTGACCAGGAGATGAGAAATTACTCCAACAGTTTAAAGTGGAAGAAACTGGAACACCAAAGAAAGAAAAAAGAAGGAAATATTATCATCCAAAGGACACGAGAAAATCACCTTCCAGGTATGAGAAATCCCAGGGCTTTTTCAACATCAGAGTAAAACTATTAAAGAATCAAGAGAGGATCACTAGCTTAGTTAATTTTACAACACCACTGAACTGATTCAATCACATTAGCTTATAATGAGCAGCAGAGGGGAGAGATGTGCACCCCAAGGAAAAAACCTTAGATAAGCTGTTTAAATGAATTGATAGCAATCCTCAGAAAGAAAAAGAAAGCTTGAGGCATCACACTCCCTGCTTTTAAACTCTATTACAAAGCTCTAGTGTTTAAAACTATATGGTAGTGGCATAAAAATAGACACATAGGTCAAGAGAACAGAACAGAAAGTCCAGATATAACCCCACACATATATGGTCAATTAATTTATGACAAAGGAGCCAAGAATGTACAGTAGGGAAAAGACGGTCAATAAATGGTGCTTAGAAAACAGGACAACTCCATGCAAAAGATTAAACTCAAACACTATATTAACATTGTACACAAAAATTAATTCAAAATGGATTAAAGATTTGAATGTAATGTAAGACCCCAAACTATAAAGCTCCTAAAAGAAAACATAGAGGGTAAGCTCTTTGACATCAATCTTGGCAATAATTTTTTTGAAAATGACACCAAAAGCAAAAGCAACAAAAGCAAAAATGAACAAGGAGGATTACACTAAACTAAAAAGCTTTGCATAATAAAATGCAAAGGCAACCTACAGAATGGGAGAAAATATCTGCAAATTATGTATCTTATAAGAAACTACTATTCAAAATATATAATCAACTCCTATAACTCAATAGTAAAAACAAAAACAAAAAAACCCACAAAACAACTAAACCAATAACCCAATTAAAAAATGGGCAGAAGATCTGAATATACAGTTTTCCAAATAAGACGTACAGATGATCAAGAGGTACGTGAAACTATGTTCAACATCATTAATGATTAGAGAAATGCAAATTAAACCACAAGGAGATCTCACTTCACACCTGTTAGACTGGCTATCATCAAAAAGGTCAGAAATAACAAGCATTGGCCAGAATGTGGAGAGAAGCGAAGAACTGCACACTGTTGGTGAGAATGTAAATTGGTGCAGTCACTAGGGAAAACATTGTGTGGGTTCCTCAAAAAATTAGAAACAGCACTACCATATGGTCCAGTAAATCCACTTGTGGATATTTACCCAAAGTAAATAAAAACATTAAATCAAAAGCATATCTGCATCCCCATGTTCACTGCAGCATTATTTATAATAGCCAAGACATGGAAACAATCTGTGTCCATCCATGGAGATATAGATATATAATATATATAAATATGTATTGATATTATATAAATTTGTCAATATAAAATAGAGTATTATTTAGCCATAAAAAAGAATGACATCATGTCATTTGGTAGAGCATATAGATGGATCTAGAGGGCATTATGCTAAGCGAAACAAGTCAGACAAAGGACAAATACTTTATGATTTCTCTTAAATGTGGAATCAGAAAACAAATAAAAACTAAGTTCATAGAGAGAACAGATTGGTGGTTGCCTGGGGTGGGGGTGTGGGAGGAAATAGTTGAACTGCTTTTTAAATTGAATTTTAATTTTGAAAATAAAATAAATAAAACAATAGTATGAAAAGGAAGAAAAATTCCAAGTTCTGCTGACACTGAAAGAAGAAATAAAGGAAAGGAAATGCCTGACTCCAGTTAATGAGTTGAAGACAAAGCACTGAGTTGCCTTCTCAGAAATGGAGTTCAGATGCCACAGTCTTACAGATTTGATTGTGGGGCAGGATAAATAAAACATATCTTTCAGAAAGCCGGAAAGACCTAATTCTCAGGAAATCAGCAACACTCACAGTCCTCTGGTCATATGGCCTGTCTCTCTCCCCCAATCAGAACTGCTATTATCTGAGAAGTCAACAGACTTCCAATACACATTAAACAGAAATCCATTAATGATGTATCATTTCAGGAAAAAACACCAAGTTTTATTACTCATCGATTCCACGAATGTTTAAGTATCTACTGCATAAGTAACAGGAACTTAAGAATACAGTAAGGAACAAAACCAAATACTATCCTCGTGAAACACACATTCTAGGTGGGGGAAGATAAAAATATCCCAAAACTCCCCATATAAATGCAATATAGTATGAGTCCCAGGAGAACTAAAGTATGGCAGAGAAACAGGAAGTAACAAGTGACTAATAACAAAGTTAATCTCACAAAAGATAAAAGAGAAGAAATCATATAGACAAAAGTAGGCCCTAAAAAGCTTCCAGTCAGGATAGCACTTGGAAGTTCTGCTCCCCTCTGCTCCAAACATACACCACTGATGAGTAATATATAAAATCAAGAAATAAGCCATTTCCAGGAGCCCAAATAAGCAACTATCTCTATAAACATGAGGCCTCACAAAGCAAGAAGGCCTGCTTGGTTCCAGAT
Source organism: Suricata suricatta (assembly GCF_006229205.1). NCBI lineage: Eukaryota > Metazoa > Chordata > Mammalia > Carnivora > Herpestidae > Suricata > Suricata suricatta. Next base: position 20,980,600 of record NC_043708.1, on the reverse strand, counting down.
CACGAAAGCAGGTTGTGAATAGGGAGTTCAGCTCCTACAGGATGAGAGAGACCAAGTGTGCTCATTCAAAAAATGAGCCCAGGATCTCTGTTTGAAGCCAAAATCTTGGGGTAGGTCTACAGACATTAGAAAGGAAGCTGACGAAAAACGCTGATGCTATTAAGGCTACGGAAGTGAGGACATTGATACCCTCTGCAAATGGAAACAACGAAGAAGCCGAGGGGCTCAATAACCGGATGCAGATTCAGCCCATTGTGTTCCCAGGGCAAGAATGGAGACTCAATAGTCAGACATGATTTCAGAAAGTTGGGTAGAGAAACCTATGAAACTGTTAGACAGGGAATGGGGAATCCAGAGGAGGAGAGTGACACAATAGTAGCAATAATCAACCAATCAACCTGAGTTTTCAAGCCCAAATTTAAAATGCTTCAAAAAAAAAATCTACAGGTATAAAGCTGACCAACAAAATCAACAATCAGAATATGACTTTCTTTCAGATTAAATGAATTTTATAGAGCCTTGTGACAAAGACTTTAAAGTAACATTGATCATGTTCAAAGAAATCATCATGTTAATAATATTAATGATAAAGGCTATGATGCTGGTGGTGATGATGATATCACGACCAATAATGAGAGTTAATAGTAATTAAAAACTTACTATGTGCTAGGCATTGTTCTAAACATCTTATATGAAGTATTCTGTTTAATGTTTATTTATTTTTGAGAGAGAGACAGAAAGAGAGACAGAGTAGGAGTGGGTGAGGGGCACGAGGGAGACACAGAATCCGAAGCAGGCTCCTGGCTCGGGCTCTGAGCCGTCAACACAGTAAAGCTTGAACTCACGAACTGTGAGATCATGACCTGAGCTGAAGTCAGACGCCCATCCAACTGAGCCACCCAGGAATCCTTACATAAAGCAACTCTTAAATTCCATGTATTCTCAAAATACTTAAAATATATATTTGCATTACCCTGATTCCATTGATGGGGAAACTGAGGCATGGTCTTATTAAGTAACTAACTTACCTAAAGAAACACAGCTGTCATGTGAAGAGCTGAAATTCAAACCCAAGGAGGCTGACTTCAGAATCTATGAACTTAATGACACCAGTTGTTCTGAAGGAGTAAAAAGAATTGAAATCCCTTTAAAAGAATGAGAGATTATGAAACACAATGAAGCAGAAATGAAACAAGAATCTTTGGATATAAAGAATTATCAAAGTGAAATGTTAAGAAATGAACACACAGTCATGCAAATAAAAATTGAATAATGTGATAAATTTTGGACTGGACAAAGTAAATTAGAGAGTTAGAAATGAAAACTGCCAGGGAATTCATTCAGAGTCCAGCACAGAGACAAGAATGCAGACAAGAGATCATTAAAAATAATATGAAAGAGCAATTATGTCTCATGAAGGATAGATTGAGAGGTTCCAATAATTGGTTATTAGGCGTTCCTGAGGGAGATAAAAGGGATGTTAGAGAGATATAATGTGGAAAAAATTATGGCTGACAATCTTAAGAACTGAAGAAAGATGTGAGTTCTCAGAAGTACAAGGTGGGGTCATCAGACTGAAATCACGAACATTAACAAAACAAGTGACAATCTGAAAAGCTACAAAGAAAAGAAAGATAATGTGAAAAAGAAAAAAAAAGACTAGACTGATAACAGATTTCTCTTTGGCAATAATAACCCCAAGAGAAAATGGGGTAATATTTTAAAGAATTAAGAGAAAAATTAAATTAGAACGTAGTATTCAAGTGAGGTTTTATCACTGACTCATATTATATATTGTCCTTTTTCATAAAAGGATTATACATCCTCACCCCAGTGACAAAAGGCTACGAGATTTACTTTGGCCAAAGCAATGGGAGGGGAACAGATATTTCCCCAACTCAGTGCAAAAGCTTTAAGAAACATAGTTTAGAATTGTATTGGTCTTTCATCCATGGTACAAAAATGACATATTCCAACACAGGGCTGCTCTAGCCAAATTCCCGAAATGAGCAGACACCAGCAGCTGACCTATAATGAACATATAACATAAGAAAATAAGCGTTTGCTTTATAAGGCACAACAAAAAGGCAAAATAAAGACATCTATTTCAGCACACAGGAAAAGAAAAGGGGAAAGTGAGATAGAAATAGGTGTAGCTTAAAAATGAAAAAAATTGGAATGGGCTACTGAGTCATAAAAAAAATCCACAAAAATCCTTTTCATGTGATTTTTCTGCAAAGATGAAACTAGAATAAGATCCGTTCAAAAGCGTCAATGAGGGGAAGTAATAAATACAGAAAATGATACCAGTTTATCTCAGGTCAAAAGCAAAAGTTAGAAAAATTGAAGAAGCAGCAAACATCCCATCAAAAAATGGCAGGTGTTCAAATATATTATTAAACACAATACGCGCAGATGGAATCAACTTACCTATTAAAGACCTACTATTTAAAAACACACAAACAGGGCCACCTGAATGCCAGTCAGTTAAGCATCTGACTCTTGATTTGGCTGAGGTCATGATTTCACGGTCCGTGAGTTCGAGCCTTGGGTCAGGTTCTGCACCGACAGTGCAGGGCCTGCTTGAAATTCTCTCTCTCCGTCTCCCTCTGCTCCTCCCCTGCTCATTCATGCTGTTGCTTGAGCTCTCTCTCTCTCAAAGTGAATATATAAACTTAAAATAAATTGAAAATAAACAAAAAACTGCTCCTTCTCAAAATCTCACCTAAGGCAATACAGAGGAGTGAAATTAAATTGGTAAGAAAAAATACGGCGAACAGTAACAAACCACAAGGAAGGCATTGTGGCAGTTTTTTATCAAACTAATTTGTACTGAACTTTAGCATGGATAAAGAGATAACATTTTTCTTAAAGTACAATACCAGTCACAAAGAAGATATAGCACTAATGACCTTGTATGATGCTCACAATAAAAAGGGAAAATATTAAAAGAAAATTGTCAGAATTGCAGTAAGAAACACATCGTCTACAAGATTACTGGATGTTTTATTATACCTCTATCATAAGCTGATAGAATGACCAAATAAAAAAATAGAAAAGATTCTAACAATAAGCCTAATAAGTTAAATCTAATAGATATATAAAATCCTTAATTCTACAAAATAATATGTGCATGTATTTTAAGTATACATGAAACGTTTACAAAATTAACTTTTAAAGATTATCAAAATGGAAAATTATTTGGCAGATGTTTACTTCACAACATATAAAATATATAATTCTGGAGATACACCTCATAATGTAAGAAGCAAACATTTTTAATTTTATTAGAAAATATAGAAGACTATCATTATGACCTTAGATTAAAATAAATTTAACACAGACCCTCTTTTTAAAAAATGTTTATCTTTGAAAGAGAGGGAGAGACAGAGCATGAGCAGGGGAGGGGCAGAGAGAGAGGGAGACACAGAATTTGAAGCAGGCTCCAGGCTTTGAGCTGTTAGCACAGAGCTGGACATGGGGCCCAAACTCACAAACCATGAAATCAAGACCTGAGCTACCCAGGCATCCCTTAAGAGTAAAATAAATTACACACACACACACACACACACACACACACACACACACACAAAATCTCCTTTTCAATAATTAAAGCCATAATCAAAATTAAATACTGTGTCTGTTCTAATGTTAAATAAACACAAAAGATATAATTTTTAAAAATGGGCTAAAGGAAGAAAAATGCACAATACACAGAAAATGCTGTTTCACTGGTAATCAGTAAATGCAAGATAAATAGTCATCAGATACCATTACCCAGCCATCTGATTTCCTGAAAGCAAAATGTCTACATATGCCAGTATTATATAAAAATACAAATCAAAAGAATGATGAAAATATAGATCAAAGAGCCACTTGGACTGCAATTTGATAATAAGTTGGATTGTGCCTACTGGTTGGCTGTGATCCAAGAACTCCACTCCCAGGTATCAATCCTGAAGAAGTTATCACATATGTGCAAGGAGATAAATGCAAGCATGCTCAGTATAGAAAGTGCTTTAAAAATAAGAAATTGGAAGCAACCTAAATGTTCACAAACATGGGAAAAATGAATTACAGTATACCTGTAGCTAAAATGAATGAAATAAAACTGTACTATCTGGTCAAAAGAGTAAAAATTAAAAATCAAATTATTGTATAGAAAAAAGTCATCTGCATAAAGCTTAAAAAAGCTACAGCCAATAGTATATATAAATATTGTTGATAAATAATATGTAGTAATAAAGGTACATAATATGTTTAGTAACAATAAACACCAAATCAAAATACTGGCACTTCTGGGTTTCTCTCCTCTCAGAAAATAATGGAATTGGAAAGGAGTAGTAAGTTGGTTATAGAGGCATCAACTGAGTTTGTTAAAAATAATAAATAAGTAAAACCTGAAGCTGTTTTATTTTTCTGAAGACCAACAAAATGGAAAAATATTTCTTAAATCCAATTAAAGAAAACATATGGAGGACAAATAGAAGAGCATCAAAAAATAAAAGACCTAATATTGGCAAAAGTCCCATACCTTCTATTATGAGCTAAACCGTAGCCCTCAACATTCCTCTGATGAAGTCCTAACCCCAAATACCTCAGAATATAACTGCATTTGGAGACAGGTCCTGTAAAGAAGTGAAAATCAGGTAAAAAAATTTAAGGTTAAAATCAGGTCACTAGGATGGACCCTAGTCCAATATAACTGGTGTCATTAAAATAAGAGATTAGGAAGGATGTGCACAGACACACACACACACACACACACACACACACACACACACACACACACACACACAAGCATGTGAATGCAAAGGGCCCCTACAAGCCAAGGAGAGAGAATTTAACCAACCCTGTTGACATGTTAATGTTGGATTTCTAGCCTCCAAAATTGTGATCAAATAAATTTCTGTTGTTTAAACCACCTCATCTGTGCTACCATGTTATGGCGGCCGGAGAAAACTAAAACACACAGGTTAAGGAATTACCTTTATTAGTAGAGACAGTGTGCCTTTGGTTTTCTGGTACTTCACAATACTCACAAATCCTAATACACTCAGTCATTTTATTTGAATGCACCTTTGTTTTTGAAATGTCTGGGAAAACCATTTAACCTGCCGCAAATACATTTTAATTTGCAAAATCTGTAGTACTATTGAAAAGTACTAGAAAAACTTTCTCAGGTATTTTTTACATATGAAGAAAATACAGAAGTGTATATAATTATTTCAAACCTCTCCTTCTCTAAAGAATTGCAACCCCGGCTTGACCAACATCTTTGGCAGGATAACATGCATTGATAACTTAAAAGATGGTGCTTTTTGAAGATTTTTTTTGTTATGGATGGACTCCTGGATATTAATTAATAAACTCTTGGATATCAATAAGTCCAAAGATGTGCTATCTTCGCAGCAGAAACAATAAATAAATGATTTTGAATCACTGGTCTTCTATAGGAAATTGACAGTGCTTATGATTGGCAAATTTTGAAACAGATGATGGACTGGATTCAACTCAATTATTGATTTGTTCCAATTTTATTATAATACAAATGTAAGCATTAAAGCTTTACTAGATCCAACTTAAAAACATCCAAATCCAGAAAAAAATAATTCAGCTTCTCACTGTATCTTAAATAAAATGAAAACAAATGATCACAACAGACCATTATTATTTTTAAGAACTCCAAGTTGCAAATATTTAAAAGAAAAGAAAAAGAACCTATGTTCACAATGGCAATGAGGCGTTTAAGAGAAGATGAACATGCATTATCTAGATGTTTGTTATAAGTCTGAGGGACTCAGGAAAATTTTAAGAGAAAAGATTTTGGAAATAATCAACTATAAATGAATGTATATCTCATATATGCTGTCAATGCTATTACATTTATAAAAAGTCTCACTCACTCCAGCAAAACTGGAAACTGTATCCTTCTATTCTGTGCTACCATACTGTTACTGTATCACATTATTGGAAGCTTTGTTTTTTTGAGGAAGAAAAAACTCATCTTGATGCTTCACTTAAATAGAACGTAACACTAGCCTCCTTTTTGCCCAGGTTTTTCCTGCTTTGATTGCTTCCTGGTACTCAGATTTTTATCAATAAAAAGTACTTTTTCTCAATAAAAATTTTTAATGTGTATTCGGTTTTTTAGAGAGAGACACTGAGAGACAGCAGGAAGGGGCAGGGAGAGGAAGAGACACAGAATCTGACACGGGCTCCAGGCTCTGAGCTGTCAGCACAGAGCCCAACACAGGGCTCAAACTCAAGAACTGTGAGACCATGACCTGAGCCGAAGCTGGATGCTTAGCCCATTGAGCCATCCAAGTGCTCCAATAAAAAAACATAGACACAGATAATCTGGGACAACATGGCTATAGCACATGATTATCCAACTTCACTATGAAGTTAATAAACGCACAGAGGACTAAATCTTTCAGTGTGTCCAACCTACAAATGTGAGATGAAACCAAAATCTCAGATATTAAGTGGTAGTATGAAAGACCAATATTTCTAAAACCTAAAGCCATTATACTTCATTTATTAGCCGCTTGTACATACACTAACCTCCAATTTTCAGTTCATTTTTATAAAGATCCATCACCATTTTTTGAAAATAATATAAGCCTTAAGGTTATTATGAAAAAGATGTTTATCAGTGAAAAGGATTCTATACTTGACTTTTTATACATTTGTCTCACTGATAGCTATCTTGAGCCATAAGAGAATTATCACATTAATTTGCTTTAATTTTTTACTATCTTCCCTTTAATGTCTACTAAATCAGAGAATCCTTACTTAAATCAACATCAGAGGAATGACTAGATGCATAAGGAGACTATTTAGGATGTTGTGGATAAAAACATCAAGCACAGACCCAGAAAGAGTATAGGAGTCATCATACACAACAACTTCCAGCATTTTATCAGATAGTAAGTTATCAAATATGACGCACTGAAAAGTTAGAAGGCTAGATATTTCCATTAGGGGTATAAAAGCAAATAGACTTATAAAAAGCAGCCTATTAAACTGATTTCCTTCTTGAATTAAAAATAAACAATAAGAACTACAAATCACAGCTCTGTAAGTTAAATGATCTTGGATTGCAGGTAAGGTACTGATGGTGTCAGATAATCTTTAATAAATGCCAACTTCTTTGACAGACTTCTCCATTAGTCAGTAACATATGGCTCATCAATAATAAAAAAAAATCACAAGGCAGACTTCTGGGGAAGAGTATCAAAACTAAATCTAAGATCAATTCAATCATTCTCAAACCCTGTGTCATGTCAAACTAGCACACAACACTATCATTGTGTCTACAATGAAAACAGGACCCACTGACCTTTTCTGTATCTTATAATTAATAGATAAAAACCTCCTTCCTGTGCCAAAGACAAGCTATAGGAAATGAATAGAAGTATAAGCAGGCAATTGACTAATAACAGACCAAAAAAAGTTTGGGTATGTGAATAGTGAGAACTGAAATTCACCACTTTTTTTTGCAAGCTGGGCGAATTGGATGCTTTATTTTAATGAGCCGTGAAGAAGGACTGATTGATTATAGGGGATGTTGCTTTATGGTTTACTGTTCACAAATCACTGATCTCCTTATTGTATTGTCCATATACAGTAATCTGTTTTCTCCTTCTTGCTTTTTGGAAAAAACAGAGGGGACAGGTTGGGGAGAATTTTACATCTTCAAAATTATCCTCACATATCAAAACTGACAGGCCCTTGAAGTTTAAAAGCACCTTTCACAATTCCAATTTAGTAAAAACAAAAACGGGAGATTTACATCAAACAGATGACACATATAAATTGACCTTGAATCCCAGTGGCCTGCCAATTATAACTTTCTTATATTTCTAAGCATATTTTTCTGACAATCCAAAGAGAACATATAAGCTAGTTACTGACTGTAAAATAAACAAGTCTACACCATTTATGAAGAATTAAAAAATTCAAACCAGAAAGAAATATTGTTTGAAATAATCTTCACAAAAAGCACAAAAGTCTTTTGTTCGTCTGTGAAATTGACATTATCGATAAACAAATTTTGAAATACATATTAAGCAACAAAAGTGCACTGAAAATAAACAGGAAAAATGTTTTTAATACAGATACTATCATAGAATTGGTAAACCATAGTCAGTATATTAAAATACTTGTTGAATCTAGGTTTTATGAAAAGGAACTACAGAAATAACCAACATTCAAATTAATCCAACATAGCTAAGATTTTTAGGTAAAATAAAAAAAAATATTGACCTACAAAATACAGGGGGTGAGGAAGGAGAGGAGTCATAGCAATTATGAACCAAGTTCCAATGTTTTCAACACTTTACTTGGTCTCTTATTTTTTTCACTGCCCATCGTAGATATTTGTGCCCATTAACGGCACATCTATAGTTCAGTTTATTTTTCCACTTCTAAAATTTCACTGGATCCCTAAATCAATTGATTAGTTTCATTTTAGAAGAATAGCCTATGCTTTTTAATTCAAAAATATGTTTTCTAATTTGAAAGTACTATAGCATCTGAGGGAAATATTATATATTACATGAAAATTAAGCAAAATCAAAAGATAACACTTTTCTACATAATAATTCCATTGAAGTTTGTAAAATTAGTGAATTAAGTAAAAATTTATCAATGGCAATTTAATTATTTTCTGTCTTTACCCCCTCCAAATAATCTGCTCTTAAGCTCAAAGTTCCAAACTTTGTCTCCAAAATATTTGAGGTTAAAAAAAAAAGTGTAATGGTTAGAAATCTTTTTAGAAAAGAGAGGTAAACATCTGTGTATAATATGACCTATATTCCCATATTATGGATGGTTTTTCCCTCCTGAAATCTATTTTAGGGCCAGGATTAATAATATCTGGGATATTACAGTAATTTCAAAATTACCATTCTACTAGAAGATTTACATAATTACAAACCATTTTAAAACAGCTTCATCCCAAAATTATAAAGAGACTCCTTGTGATATTTGCACAATTAAAGGAAGCCAGAATATTCATTAAAAGAAATATATTATCATTTCTTGCTTCACTGAAACTATTATTTCATTAATAAGCTGATAGGCATTTTTTAATGCATTAAAGGAAAGGAATATCACATTCAGAAATGTAAAATTGCTTACAACCTATAATCCTGGCCTACGTTTGGTTTTCTGGAAGGAGATATGTATGCCTTTCTTTACCTTCCTTTTAAGCATCAGAACTCTAGAAAAGATAAGCTTCCATAAACTCCTGGATATTAATTAATAAGTCCAAGGATGTGCTAGCTTCACAGGAGAAGCAATAAATAAAGGATTCTGAATCACTGGTCTCTTATAGGAATTTGACAGTGTTTCTGATTGGCAAATTTTCAAACAACTCGGCAGGAAAAATAAAATAAATAACTGAATAAACAGGATTATGAAAAAGTGGTCCATTTTCTCTTCCCACACAAAAGAATCTCTTAAAGTTTCTTGAATACTATTTTTTCCACTTTGAAAAATGTACACATTTTTGGAATTAAAGAAGTGGTAAAGAGCTAACAGATTTTAATCCAAACACCTGGGTTCCAAGCCTAGCTTTGACACTTCAATTGTGTGATCTCTGAACCTGAGATGATTCCAGTACCTAAATCAAAGAACAATTGAAATGATGATTAAGAACAATTAACACTATGCTTAGTGTTCAATAAGCGGTCTGTGAATCATGTTTTATAATAATAATTGATCTTGCAATTATTCCCTATCAACATCATCCTTAACAGATATTTTGGAGATCACATCACTATAAAAATTTTCCACTTCTGCTCACAGGTGATCCCCAAATGCTCAGTCTTTGACATATCCAATGATTTCCATAAAAAGGACTGTGAGGTTCTGAAAATACTCATAGTTAAATGCAAAACATGTTTTAAAACAGGTAAAAGAAAATGTTTAAGGGCTTAATTTTCTGCTTCTTATAAGAAAATTTCATTATTTTTAGAAAAGCTCTATAGTTCCAAATGAAGAAAAATGTCTCAAAAGTGTATGTATATTACATATATACATATGTATAGGAATGTATAGCAGCATATGTGTGAATGAGATAGGAAATACATCTACATTTACTACTAACTCGCTTTATTAACACCATGTACACTGCTTCCCACCCTTGCTCTGTTACAGAGGAGATATTAAGGTACAACAGTCACAACTGGCTTAACCACCAGAAAAGTTATTTCATATTTTCCCCTACTAAGAGACCCAAACACCTTGCTGCATTGCATGAACATAACATACAGATACAATTCTCTATAAACCCATAAGGACACTACTCATGCTGCCCATTATAGGGCTGTTGTAAAGCTCCAATGGAACACCCATCAACTTTCATGAAACCATTAATTATAGCCACTTTGCTTTAATCTCACAATCTCTTCCACTCCTTTTCACACTCTCCTGCTTCCTTACAGGATCTTTTCTATTTCTTTCTTTCTTTCATTCATTCATTCATTCATTCATTCATTCATTCTCTTTTATAGAAAATTTCAACCAGAAAAATTTAGAGAGTATATTTATAAAGCCTTGCTATTCAAGGTGTGATGATGAACATTTGAGTTCTTTTTGCTATTCTAAACAATGATTCTATGAATTTTCTATTCTTATCAGTGATTCTATGAACATTCATGAACAGACCACCTGCTAGACATAGGAAAGAAGTTCTCTTAGGTAAACTCTCATGAGTAATATTATTGAAACATACAATATGTTTGCGCTAAATTTTAAAGTACATTTTTTTTCAAGAGATGTTATACCAATTTATACTACGCCAACAATTCATAAGATCCTGGTGATCCATAACCCTTCCAACACTTGAAGTTACTAGATTTAAATTTATGCTAAATGAAAGTAGAACCTTATTGAATTAGCAAAACCTGCTATTATCCCATTTCTTCATGGACTCATTACTGGACCTATATAATCTTCTTCTATTAAATGTTCATGTCTTTTGCCCATTTTTGATTAAGTTGTTGCCTTTTCTTATTCAGTTGTAGGAGTTTATTTATTTATTTATTTATTTTAAGAGACAGAGAGCATGTGTGAGTAGGAGCGAAGAGTAGAGGAGGAGGAGGAGGAGGAGGAGAGGGAGGGAGGTAAAGAGAGAGGGAGGAAGCGGGGGGAGAGAGAGAGAGAGACAGAGTCAGACAAACAGACAGAATTAAGCAGGCTCCATGTTCAGCACAGACCCCAACAAAGGGTTTATTTCAACATTTCTTCAAACTTTGGAGTTTATGTGTTTGTGCGTATATCTGTCTGCTTCTTCTCTATTGATAAACTGTTCCTTATCTATAGACAAAGCAAATTTAACCAAAAATATGTATGACGAGTAAAAAAAATTAACATTATTTAGGTCAAAAAAGTAACAATTTAAGGAAGCTGTTTTCGTTATACAAAATCTAGCATCCTATGCATATGTAAAAGAAAGTATTGTTCCTCAAGTAACAATCTAGACTTGATAAGAAGCCTAACTTGCCCAAGTGTGTCGAGTTCAATTAAAAAATAAAAAATAAAGATATTAGAATATAGGGGCTCCTGGGTGGCTCAGTCGGTTAAGCGTCCATACGGCTCAGGTCATGATCTCACAGTTCGTGGGTTCGAGCCCCACGTCGGGCTCTATTCTGACAGCTAGCTCAGAGCGGAGCCTGCTTCAGATTCTGTGTCTCCCTTTCTCTCTGAGCCTCCCCTGCTCTGTCACTCTCTGTCTCTCAAAAATAAATAAGAACATTTAAAAAAATTTTAAAAAGATATTAGAATATAAATATCTAGGGGCACCTCACTGGCTCAGTCAGTAGAGCATGTGACTTGATCTCGGGGTTGTAAGATCGAGCCCCACATTGGATAGAAATATCACTTAAAATCTTAAAATAAAAGATATCTAAAGAATATATTATTTATCTTACAATATATTAAAACCACAAAACCTTCATTGGAATTGGGTTTTAGATTGGTGTTAAAACAACAAGTAATTTAGGAGCTTTGTTTATAGCACAAAAAATATTTGGATGCTCAAAAATGTAAGAGACATCTTTCATGTGTTTTAGGATTACATACTAGAGTCCTTAATGTAGAAAGCTAGGATACACTAACCTATATTTTTCAGATTTTCTTGGCTTAAGAAAGGGCTGTTTGTCAATTGCTATCTGCTCTCTATTTTCAACATGGATCGTTAATGTTTAAGAAATATATATGCTCAAGGGAAAATGACACAGCAGTTGAAGTCATGAAGAACTGCCCATCAGTTAAACACACATTCCCGCAGGTGATCTAAGCCCCAATTCAATTAAAATGAGATGGAACAGCATGTATATAGTGGACTCAGACTTTCCATCACTTTTTTCTTAGATACAGTCATTGGAGATAATCTGCAATCCTGCTGTGAAAGAAAATAAACACAAATGCTACTTTCACATAAAATATCATCTATCAAAAATATCAACAACACTTTTACATTGCTTACTGCAAAATGTTCTAACTCCAGTCCTTAAAAGAAAGAAGAAAAAAATCAAACTCTAAATATGTATGAGGTTAATCAGTTTGAAGTTGAAAAGTTAAGAGTGAACTCTCCCCAGAAATGAGATTCTACTCATGTTTGAAAATGAACATTTGACAACTAGATGCTATTTATCACCTGATGACATGCCCTATTCTTTAGAAAACATAAGTACATCATAGATGTTTTTCCCAGTGACAGATAAAATATATAGTCTAAGAATTAACAAGAGCTTTTTAAATTCCTTATGAAAAGTCTTCCAGCATTCATTTATCTCCTCTTCCTCTTTCTGATCATTGCTTTATCTTACTCCAGCTTGACTTTTTATAGACTAAGTCTCTATCTGATTACCTATGTCTGGTTCTCCGATCAGCTATTTTATAAAAAGAGCCATTGTTTCAATTTTGCCTCATCAGTAAATATTTCACCCTCTACCAAAATACATGCTTCCCTAAACTCTATGCTGGTTGGAATAAGTGTTAAATATTAATTTAATTTAAAACAGCAACAAAAATGTTTCTAGATGATCAGTTACTCCTTCACAAGGTCTTGAGAATTTCTTCCAATCCTTACACTCGCTGGTTTCATTTGCCTGGTCCAGAATCCAGATAATCTTAATTGTCAGCTACTTTGTCCCCATTGTCAAAAGAGCCTTGCCAACAATAATAAAGAATGGATAAATTCAATTATTCACTAGCCTATACTAGATCCATGTAATAAAAATAAATGAAATCAACATTTATTACTCTGAATAAATGGCATCAGCTTCAGCAAATAGCTGTTTGCAAAAGTTCTTACACCTAGATAACTAACATTTTTGTACTAACCAAATTTTCATGTTTGTCTGTTTTTTCCCCCAATTGTTAGATCACATTAAGGTATCACACAGGAAGCTCACGAGAGCCCTCCATTCTTACGATTGATGGGAGGAAGTAGAAAGGATTAAAATACTGGAAATATTTTCCAAAGGTGGTTTAGAAATAATAACAAAATGACCATTCTGTCTCTTTTTGTAAAACAAACAAACAAACAAACAAAAAACCCAAAAGACAAAACCCATGAGAGGAGACCTTGCTTTATAAAGCTTTGAAGTAACTAAATCAGATAGCTTTAGTAAATTTGTTAAAATTCTCTGAAATATGTTACTTTATTATAATTTCATCTGTATGTTTCCACACCATCAAGGTTGAATTATATCGAATCCTTTTGAGGGCAGACATCAGATGGGTGCAAGAAAAAAGACCAAGAGTTCAAGATAAAGGAATCATAAGGTAGAAATTTTCTCAGCACACATAATTATCCCAAAACATTCATCAAGAAATTGCTATGAAACCTCACAATACACCAAGCCCCAGATATACAATGATGGCTAAGAAATGCTTCTTACCCTCAAGCTATTCACAGTCTAAGTAGGAGGAGACCAAACTACATTAAACTACAATTTGGAGACATCCCTGAAATCAAATGAGCAAGTAAATTTATAGTGATGTTAATAGGAGAGGACACAGCTGGAATTAAAGAGAGCAAGAATACTGGCAAGATTTCTAGGTTACTCAAGTGGCTACATATTTAAGCATTATCCCTAAGCTCCACATCTGTATAGGAGAAGCAACTATAGTTAAATAACACAACTGCTTCGGTCCTAGCCGGCTCAGGTGGCAGAGCATGGCACTCTTGATCTCAGGGTCATGAATTCGAGCCCCATGCTGGGCGTGGAGACTACTTAATTAATTAATTAATAACGCAACTGCACAAAAACATGCTGAAATATGTTAGATTCTTAGAATGCATACATGAAAGATTCGGTTTGAGAAGCTTAAACAATATTAGGACACTACAGGGGGTTGTATGCACATTTGTATACATACACACATATACTTATATATACTTTATGTATAATGTAACAGACTTCTTAAAGGCCAACGAAGTTCTTTTCTAAAATGGATAAAATTTTAAAATATTTTAAAGTGAAGGCTTTCTTATGTGTTCATAAATTAAAATTTAGATAAATATGGAGTCAAATGATTATACATTGATTTTAGTAACTTCCTAAACTATATCCCTTTTTAAAAATCATATAATAACTTGAGTGACTTCCTAAACTATATCCCTTTAAAAAAAATCATATAACTTGAGGAAAAGGGCAAGAGAAACAAATATACCAAAGTAACATAGCAAGACTGTGATACTGAATACAAGGCACGGTGATCTTGAAAATATCAACCATCCATTGTGATCTAACCCCCTCCACTTGCTATTGCATTAGCAAATTAGTTTCACTGTTTTATATTTGTGATTGATAGAAAACACAGTCTGGCAGACACACATTTTGACTTAAGTTACTCAGGAAAATAGTTGGATGCTAAGTAGCTTCAAGCTTCAGGAAATTAAATTTCTCAGATTAGTTGGCCCAGGTATAGATAAAATCACTGCAAACATGCTTTGTCTAAGATAATTTAAAAGCAAGCATAACAAAAAAAAAGCTCTACACCATGACATAAACCTAGATACCAAAAATATATATATTTCTTTTTACATGTGTGCAATTCCAACATAGCGCAACTCCAAAACCTATCAGTATCACACTTAGCACCTTACTAAATAACTACCAGTTTGTGACTTTCCTGCATCCCTTTAGTGTACTGAGGTTTCTTTACCATGAATCTACTTTGAAATTCAAAATAGGGCAATAGGTGCACAAGGGTGGCTCTGTCGGTTAAGTGTCTGATTTCGGCTCACGTCATGATGTCACAGTTCATGGGCTCGAGCCCCACGTTGTACTCTGTGCTGACAGCTCAGAGCCTGGAGCCTGCTTCAGATTCTGTGTCTTGCACTCTCTCTCACTCTGCCCCTCCCCGACTTGAGCGTGCACACATGCTCTCTCTCTCTCCCCGCCCTCAAAAAAAGTAAAAGAAACTCAAGATAATTTCATTATATAGTTTCCTAAAATACTGCATTATTATTAAATGAATGATGTTAAATATGATGATTTAAAGGGTCAGAGATTTTTTCTTGCATTTTCTTATTCATTAAAAATAACCAATGTTAGGTATATAAATTTATTTTTAATATTTGCCACAGAATTTTAAAACATTTAATAGATGTGAAATATATCATTTCACATTGTGATATTTTTAATGTGAAAAAATGACATTCTTGTAATATCTTTCCTATTCCTCCATCACAAATCTAACAGAAAAGTAATAAATAATCCTACAACATTTGTATGTTCAATTAGAACATGTACTATGTACATGTACATGTAACCATTGACACAGAAATTTTGTATTAGAATCCATAAACCAGTAAATATAGATACAACCTCATCTTAAACTCCTGGCCTTCCCAATACCTTAAGAATTTTTTTTCTTCTTTAAATGGGGCAAAATTTACTTCCAAACTGACTACAAGCTGACAAAGACAAATGATTTTAACAGTGGTGTCAATGCTTTCTGGTTGGTGAAAAATAACAGGGGTCATGCAGGTGCCCAGAGAAAAGACAGTGTCACAGGTGATCCCTAATTGCCATTCAACCACCATGTGCTCTGGGGTGACATTCTCAGGGGACGAATAACCATGTCCAAAGTGACAAAAAAAACCTAGAACATCCTCAGCTTATCTAAAGGGCTCCACAACCGAATAGCTGATGGGGGCTGACTGCCCAGCAGGAACCGAGGAGAGCACACCGTTTAATTCTCTCATGAACAATCCAGACCTTTTTAGATTTATAAATTTTCAACCTAAAAAATAGTATCCAAAAAACATTAAAAAAGGTAAGTTACTTGCTAAACCTTCACTAATAAAGGACTAACTGCATACCTTCTAGCACCAAAGCAAAAGAAACTGAAGTTTTGAAGGTCACAACAGTTCAACCTAAGTTCCAAGGACACTAAAGATCGGCATACAATCATTTTAAGTAAATGAAAATTTAATATCTTATATTTATTGCCAAAATAGAATAACT
>NC_043708.1:20855712-20964004 GCF_006229205.1 Suricata suricatta | reverse complement strand
GGGGAGAAACCCTCACAAGCTGTGAGATCGTGACCTCAGCCAAAACCAAGAGTCAGGACACTTAACTGACTGAATCACCGAGGCACCCGCAGAAATATTTAAGGTTTTGTAATCACTGAATCAAGGAGGGCCATCCTAAAATATACAGCCATCTTGACAAGATTAAAGTCAAATAAAATGTGAAACACACAATGAATAGCACCATCGACTCTGGAACATAAAGCAAAGGAATCCCCAAAAGATGTATTGTTCTAACTGACCACCCACATAGAGGGATTTTTGGAAAGGTGAAAACTGAACTTGGCGGTTTGATAGTTTGCTGAAACAGAAAAATTGTAACTAGTTATCAGGAAAGGTCAAGGTGCAGGATCCCGCAAGGAGGAGGCACCAGCCTGTTAGGAAATGAAAAGAGAAATACAGTACCTGTGAGAGGCGGTGGAGTGAGCTAAGCAACAGGGGGAGAAGTTTGGTCAGCTGAGAAATTTTGAAAGAGTTAAAGATCATGGTTCTGAGTCATATCCAAAAACCGATTTCCCTCTGTCATCTTTATAATGGCAAATGTCAGGAAAACTCTGCCTAACAAGTGAGATTAATTTACTGAGCTCACTTCTTCAAAGCAGTGGCTCTCATGATGATAACCAAAGAAAGGATGTGTACTCTGAATGTTGAAGTACAACTCCTGTGACAACTGGCACGAAAAGAGCACGTTTAGGAGAACGCCCCCATAATAGGGTGACTAATACCCTGAATTTGGGAGAGGGAAACTTCATGGATAGAATTAAAAGCACAAAGTATGGAATGTCCTTCACCTCTGTGTCTAGTTAGTCATTAAGTGGTATGAATTATTCTCAACTATACTAAGTGGACTGTGATTTTAGGCCACAATAAATTTTATTCAATAAATATTTAACTTTACTTTTGGGAGAATTAGATTTCTAATTATAAAAAAGATATCACTGGATGAGATCAACTCTTGAGGATCCTCCCAGATTTAAAAGAATCTGATTCCGAGTGGACCTCCAGTCTTCCAGACATCAACTCACTCACACCTTGGTTATACATCGGAAAGCTTGTTCATGTGGTGCTGTGAAATTCCCCCAATCCATGTGCAGAAGAAAGCTTGTCATCCTTGTCCAGTGCGGGAACATAATATTCCACTCGCCTAAGGCGGTACTTCCAATAGCTTCATGTGTATTTTAATAATCTGGAGATCTTAAAATGCAGATTTGAATTCAGAAGATCTAGGATGTGGAATGAGATCCTACATTGCTAACAAAGTCTCGGGTAATGTAAATGCTGCTGGTCCGTGGACCAGACTGTGAGTAGCAAAAAGGAGGGAGATACTCTGGAGGTGTCAATGGTTTAGGCACCAATAGCAACCTACACCAGATTTCTTAAAGTCTGCAGAGCAATAGCTCAAGAAATTTATATTCTAGACCAACTCTAAAGCCTATTTACCAGTTCAAGTCCCCGGAAACGAAGACAGAATTCCCATTCAATGCTAATATTTCATTTTAGGTCCACAATAGAAAGGAACCTACATCTATATGTCATTGATGGAGTTCTCTGAAAATACAATTTATAAACATCTATGTTCTAGGTCAGAAGCAATACTGTTGATCTTAGGGGTTATTTCCAAATATTCACTTTATCCCTTACCAAGACATAACTGAAATCCAATTTTTTCTATATGGAGTTTATTCTTAATCATTAAAAATCAACTGGTATCATTACTTTTGTTTGGAAAAAAAATCATCAAGTATTTTTAAGGTCCTCTGCAAGAATTAGAGGCCATACTTGTTGATTTAAAAGACAGAGAGAGAAAGAGAGAGAGCCTATTGCTAAATTAGGATATTTAAAAACCAAAAATATTACAAAAAGTCAGCTCCATACTTACATATATGTTTAACTGTATCAATAAGTCAGTTTGAAATTTAGACCATAATTTTCCACTTAAAAATGGTATCGTGGGGCGCCTGGGTGGCTCATCAGTTAATCGTCCAACTTCGGCTCAGGTCATGATCTCACGGTTTGTGGGTTTGGGCCCCACGTCAGGCTCTGTGCTGACAGCTAGCTCAGAGCCTGGAGCCTGCTTCAGATTCTGTGTCTTCTCTCTCTGCCTCTCCCCCGTTCATGCTGTGCCTCTCTCTGTCTCTTAATAATAAATAAATTTAAAAAAAAATTTTTTTTAAATAAAAAATGGTGTTGTCTCTGGGACTGATCACAATGCATACTTAACATAGTAATTTGGTTAAAATACTGAGCTTGCATTGCCAAAATATACATTTGAAAAACTTAATAATAAAAAGAAAATACAATTATATAAAAAAATCGTTTTCAATTTACCTTAGATGTTAGTGTTTCAGAAAGGATGTCTGCAGATGAGAAGGAATGTAGTGGAGATTTCTGTTTCCTCTCACAAATGCTTTAGACTCTAATACATGCCTTCAGTTCAAGACTTTATTTTTTTTCTCGTACGATAGAACTCTACCCTTGCATGGTTTCTATACATTAATCAGAACCTAAAGATATTTTGTTTTTTAAACTATCAAGCCAATCATATTATTTGCAGTTTATCGATGAAGAGGTAGAAAGGAAAGGGAGAAGAGGTGCTTCTGAAGGCAAACCTTGGAAAAGAAAAAGGAAAAGAAAATTTGTTGCAGGGGTTACCTCTGTGCCTCCGAGAAACAGACCGCCTATAGCAGGAAATGCGAAGTGCAAGGCAGACAAAGTGGAGAGCATACAAATACATGACCTCATACAGGAGAAAATAGGGTTTGGGAAACACTGGGTCAGAACTGTCTTCACTGGTCTAGACAGAAGTTGGAAAAAGTGCAGGCAATGTTTCAGAGAGTAGGTCACATGCGTTGAGCTTTGAGAAATAATTAGTTCACCAACAGTTGAAGATGGAATTTGAAAAAGAAACAAACAAACAAAAAAAGCATTTCCAATGGGCCGAGATATGAAATGGCAGAATGTGCTCAAATAATGTCACATGTTTTGCTGGAGGGCACAGTGCCAGGGAGAGTAAGAGTATTATTAATAGACTTAAAGGGTCCATGAAAGACTTTAAGGTTTATATAATGTACCCTTAATATAACAAAATACTATGGAAAGGATTAAGCAAGGGTAAACATCTCCAGATTTCTTTATGGATAAAACGCTCTGGTATTATAGACAATAGACTGGATGGCAGAAAGACTGAGAGACAGGGAATGTGCCATGAACAGAATGTGGAAAGTCTCACAGTTCAGTAGCCATTGTGGGGGGGGGGGGGACCCAAAAAGTAGTGGTGAAGAGGGTGTGGCCTATTGTTCTTCAAGCTATGAGAAAGGTAAATGAGGACCACTTAGTGATAGCTTGGTTACTGGAATATGAGGAGTGGTGGGAGGATACTGGAAAGACCCGGAGGTTTCTAGATTGGTTGAATGGGTAGACAGGGAAAAAAGGAAGACACCTAGTACATAAAAGGACCCGGTTGGTTAACACGCAGGCACACTGCATGCGAGCTACTTGTAGGATTTCCAAGCAAATATGTATTTGAAAGACCATAAGATACCCAAATCTGAATCCTGAGGAAGAGGCTGGCCAGATGTCACGAGTATTTGGATGTTTAAATCATGACAGTACACTAAATTTTCGCAAGAGCACACAAGGTATGAAAAGGTAAAAGAGGGTCTAGAATCAATATTTAGGAAACACCAAACTTTAAGGAATGGATAGAGTAAAAGGAGCCAATAGCGGAGCTTGGAAAATGTTCAGAAATGCACTTAGTTAGCAAGCAGAGAAAGTGCTGTCAAGAGTGCACTGCGAAGAGAGTAGCCATCAATGTTAAGTGCTACACAGAGAGGAAATGACAAGCCCACTGAAAAGGGGTATCTGGATTTCACCATTAGGATATCACCACTGATCTCAGTGAAGTAAAATGAAAAATCAGATTTTAGTGGTTTGATGAAAGAATGGAGGAGCTGCCAAAAGCAAGGAGCGAGATGGTTCCTCACAGACCTTCCAATGAGAATCAAATTAAGTTATGCCTACATGGGGCATAAGATTTAGAGAGAGTTGTTTGTTTGGACAGGGCATACTTGAGCACATTAATATACTGAACATTACAGGAAATGGGTGCAAAAGACAGAAAAGAGTGAAGATAGGAGGTAAGAGATAATGATTCAGGGCAGAGAAAGAAGGTTGCTTTTCAAATGGAAACCAGTCAGAAGACTGTATATTATTTGGATTAATCCTACGACACCACTTCTTGATACTAGCTGTTTATGTGAATTTAGGTCATACCAAATTACCAACTGCCAATATCTGAAACTTAAGAAATAAAAAAGTGTTCCAAACATCAAAAGTAAGGAACTCTATAAATCAATTTGACCTTTCAGGGATACAAGATTTCCTTCTCATATTATAGCTTTACTATAAAACAGATCTTATTGATGAACTAGAAGTATAATGGTGGGTGTCCTTACACAATAAAAAAATTTAGAGGTACGAAAGAGTAGGTAACGGATTTCCTATTTTCATGCCATAATTATTAGATCTCTCAAAATATATCTAACAGTCATTCAACTGAGTATCTTCAAACACATCTTTTGAAACACCTGAGATTAGGAATTTTTAAGGAAATACTTTCTAAATTATCTATTTTTCCCTCTCTAAATTTATTACTGTTAAAATTACAGTTGAAAAACCTTACTTGATTTTATTCTTAAAATAAGAAGGCACAGCCATTTTCTTTTTTGTGTGGACTTACATTTTGTTTTTAACAACTCAGGCTAGCTTAGAAAATGCTGAATAGAAAATGGGCTAACATTTTTAAATAGAAACACAGAGGAAGTTACGCTGTAACACCTGTTCTATCTGCTTACCTCAAAATGTGAAGATATGTTAAAGCAGATTCCCAGTGTGCTTTGTTTTATTGTATTAAATGAGAGTTTAGGGAAGATCACAAGAAGATTCACTGAACAAAGAGTGATTAAGGCAAAAGATGAAAATCTGACGCACTTTAACATTTTGGGAAATGTCATTATTTTGTCATCAAACATAAGAAAGTTATTTCATAGGACTTGTGTACTTGCATTTACAAAAAGGAAATATATATATATTATATATCATATATATATTACATATATATATATATTAGAGACCATATGTATTCTACCTATAGATGTTTAAAATTATTAGTTTTTAACTTGTCTTTCTGAGTAATACGGGTTTTGTCCTGGTCATTCCAAAGCATCTATCTGAGTGGAAATTACAATTAAATAACTAAGGGTTTTGCTTTGACTTACTAATTTAGGACTTTGGGAATTAAAGGATTCAAAGAGAAAGAACATGATGCCCAGGTGGCTCAGTCAGTTATGCTTCCCATTCTTGGTTTCAGCTCAGGTCATGATCTCCTGGTTCATGGGTTCGAGCCCCAAATCAGCCTCTGTGCTGATAGTGTGGAGCCTGCATAGGATTCTCTCTTCCCCTCTCTGCCCCTCCCTGGCTGGCTCACTCGCTTTCTGTCTCTGTCTATAAACAAATAAATAAATAAATACAAAGAGAAAGAATAATGTAATATGCATCTTCTTCCATGCAAAATAGGATTTTTGGAGCCAGATACCAACCTGAAAGAAAATACTGTCTCCCATTTTAGGAAACCCAGGGACAAGCTCATTAAGCTGACCATATGGCTTTAAAATAAGGGAGATCCAAAAGTAACAGGATATCATAAATAAGAGAGTCTAGTCCTTTGTGTCTCAAAAGAGGGCAGGGAGGAGAGAGGAAACAATCAAGACTGTCTCACATATGAACTGATTTTCCCTTCTCTGTTCTCTGTCTAGAGAAGCAGCAGCTCATCAGATTAGCAAGGGTTAAAACTCAGGGGAGCACAGGGGTCTCGTTTCTTGGTTCTTGCTCAAGACTGAAAAGTGACTGCCTCTCAGGCTGCCCTAGTCAGCAAAGACACATCGCCTTGGCAGGAGAGCACTGTCAGATAGAAGGGGGACCCAAGGTTTAATCTGCCGATTAGCCTCTGGCGCTTGTGTTGTCTCAAAGAAAGCAGAAGCCACGGACGGTCTGGCTGGGGCGCCCACCTCTGAGAAGCTGCCATAATGAAGGCAGGTTACAAGGCAGATGGGTCCCTGGAATCAAAGTGGATACATCCAGGTCTCAGAGGAACTGAGGGCAGCAGCAGGAGGGAACGGGAGGTCAGGTTGGCCAGTGCTACAGGAAACGCTGCCCGAGATGAAACGCTGCAGATGACAAGTTACACCAGCTCCAGACTCCAGCCATCAAATAAACACCAGCAGGGGGGCACCAACCAAATGGATGGAGAACTTGACTCGGGGACAGGGGAGCCCAGGGAGCCAAGGCTTCTCTTCTGCCTCAAAGACACATGAGCTGACCTCTCCCTGATGTTGAAGAGGTTATGTGAGAGACTCAGCTTTCCTGGCCTAAGACAGACTAAAAAGGACTGTTGTAAATTTTAAATCCTAGCTGCCATTTAGTTCACTCTTTCCCACTAATTTTCTTTCCTGCTCCGCCATCAGCCTTCCCGCCTCACAGTGGGACAGTCTGATGTTTCAGGCTAAAATCCTCATCGTCATCTTTGACTCCTCTCTTTTTCTCAAATTCCCCAACTACACTCACATTCCCCTTTGCCCGCTATAGGCCAGTCACGCTGGCTTCTCTGCTGATCCTCAAACAAGATGGACATACTGCTGCCTCAGGGTCTTTGCACCTGGGCCTCCCTCTCTGCCTGGATGCTCTTTTCCCAGATAGGAACATACATTTTCTTTCATTCTTTAAATTTTTTTTAACATTTATTTATTTTTGAAAGATAGAGAAAACAGATCATGAGCAGGGGAGGGGCAGAGAGAGAGCGGGGGGAGACACAGAATCAGAAGCAGGCTCCAGGCTCTGAGCTGTCAGCACAGAGCCTGACACAGGGCTCGAACCCACAAACTGTGTGGTCATGACCTGAGCCGAAGTCGGATGCTCAACCGACTGAGCCACCCAGGGGCCCCAATTTTCTTTCATTCTTTGCTCCAACAGCACTTTCTCATTGAAGCCTCCCCTGATGATCTTATTTAAAATTACGCTTTTCCTTTGCTAGCTTCCCTTAGCCCTCTAAGCCTCCTTTGTAAGCCTTTTCCCATGGCAATTATTACCTTTTGACACACTCCATAATTTACTTAATTTGGTTTTTTCTATTGCCTGTCTCTTGCCAGTAACCAATACAGCTGTGGGGATTTCTGTGTCTTTTATTCACTGCTGTGTCTCAAGTTCCAAGCCAACAACATCCGGTATTACAAGGAGGCACTCAACAAACATTTGTGGACTGCTTGATTAACCAAAGGTATAAGATTTAAGAGGAAAACCAGATTATAGACTGAATTAAGGAAATCACCTTTTTCTCACACATCCATTTACCCTTGACATTACAGGTGCTCAGAAGTGATTTATTGATTCCTCATGTATACATACTCTGAATCACATTCTTACTGTCGCATTTCCCACATTCCCCAGTGCAGCTCCTGGACTAAGTGATGTCTAATTAAGAGTAAAATCAAAACTAAGAGCGATAATTAAAAATAGCATCTAACATTTACTGAATACTTCCTAGATACTGTTTGAATCAATTTTTCATGTATCGGCAAATTTGAAGCAACAATCTTACCAGCTGGGCAATATTATTAATGCTACTGAACAAATGAGGCAACTAAGGAACAGAGAGACTGGGAAAGTTTCCCAAGGTCACAATGTGGCAGAATCTAGGCAGTGGGACTCCAGAGTCCATGTTATTAACTGCACCCTAGGCTCACGCATTTCCACAGGTTGCCTGCATGCTCTGCAGCAACCCCCCCTCCTTATTTTCTGCACTGTATTAAGAGCCATTTCTTTTAAATCAAGCAAAAAAAAGTCTCAGAGAGGTACAGTAATACAAATACATAAAGCAAACCACTAACAAAATATCCACACACAGGAGGGATTTTTAATCACCTAAATGTCCCCACCTAAAAATGTACCTTCAAAAAAGATCATTTGTTTATTCATTTGTCTTCAGTATTCTTATGGTAACTTAGAAGAACAGAACTACTGTGTTAAAACAGAACCTTGGAAAAGTCACTTATCCTTTCTGGGTTCAGTCTTTCATTTGTAATAAAGATAGTTACAAACAATAAGGTATAAAGGGACCCTCCCAGTTCTCAGAACTGTGACTGTCTCTGAGTCCAAACTCAGTGGTGTCTGTAAGTTCTAGCATCTGCTGAGAGCGTGCGTTCTGTGCAGTAGTCCGACCACTAGCATGCCTTCGGCTACTGAAGATTTCCAGAGGACTCTGTGTTTGCATGGCATATTTAAAAAGGGTTTTGCTGAGCAATATCAGTTTTTAAGAATTTATTCAGGTCCTTTCTACTTTAAAATTTTAACAATCAAAAGCTAAACAAAATCAAAAGCTAAAAAGTAGGAAATCAGAAAAAACTGTGTTTACTATTCTAACTAAATTTGATGTCTGATATTCTAACAGTAATTTCCCATTCAAAAATATTAAAATCAATGTAATCTATTTTTCATCTTTTTATTGTGAGATAATTATGGACTCACATGCAGCTGTAAGAAATTATACTCTTTGCCCAGTTTCTTCCAACAGTACCATTTTGCATAACTAACATTCAATATTGCTACTAGGAAGCTGGCCTTGGGTACAACCCACAGACTTTATCCACATTTCACCAGTTTTTACCTAGACTCACCTGTGTGTGTGTGTGTGTGTGTGTGTGTGTGTGTGCTGTCAGTGAGTGTGTGGTATATTTAATTCCATGCAATCTTCTCATTTTATCACATGTACAGATCTGTGTAAAACATCAACACCAACACAGTCAACCCACTGGACAGCGTCTGCGTAAAGATCCTTTTATGCCCAAGATTTCCATATCGTCCCCAAAACCAGAGACCGCCAGGGAGACCGAGTCATGCACGCAAAAGCAAAGGCCTTTATTATGGGTTTAGGGCTCACAGACTTTACTAGCACAGTAGATCCATGTGGACAGCCCCGAACAAAGGCAGAGTAGGGCCTTCATGGGTTTGCAAAGGGGGAGTTTCAGGAAATTATGACACAGGTACAGGGGTCCAATCATTGTAGCATCACATCATTGACAGTAACTTTAGCCAATTACAGAGTGGACCCAGGACCCTCACGTAGGGCGTAGCTTCTATCTTTAGGCCCACCCTTAGAAATGTTAAAGGTGTTAACTGGCCTTTCCTGATTGGGTGTTACAAGGGTTCTCCCTCCTTCCTTGGGCAACAGGTGCCCTTCTATTGTCTAATGATTCTGAGAAACTGACACTTAGGCCTCCAAGGTCAGAGTCAGTTTGATTCAGACCTGTGTCCTTACATTCCCTCATCCCACCCTTTTCTGGTTACAGCTACAACCTATCTCTCTTTTTTCTTTTTTGAGAGAGTGAGAGCTCACACTAGAGAGCATGAATGGGGAAGGTGTTGGAGGAGAGGGAGAGGTAAAGGGAGGTGAGGACGCAGGTTTGAGACAATAGAAGGGCACGCATTGCCCAAGGCAGGAGGGACCACCCTTGTAATACCCTTAACATTCCTAAGGGCAGGCCTAGAAATAGAAGCTAAGGCTAGTTACACCCTATGTGAGGGTCCTGGGTCTACTCTGATTGGTTAACACTCTAAATGTTGTAACTGGATAAACCTGCTTCAATAATATTGTGTAATAATAATTGGATCACTGTACCTGTGTCACAATTTCTTGTAACTCTCCCTCCCCAAACCCATAAAAGCCCTGCCCCGCCTTTGTTCAGGGCTCTCAGCATGGATCCACTGTGCTGGTAAAGTCTGTGAGCCCGAGTTTAGGCCCCGGCGAGCCTAAACCTGTAATAAAGCCCTTTGCTTTTGCATGCGTGACTCGGTCTCCCTGGCAGTTTCTGGTTTTTGGGGACGATAAAGAAATCTTGGGTATTACAGGGAGAGAAAGAGGAACAAAATATTAACCAGGCTCCATGCCCAGCACAGAGCCCCACATTGGGCTCCATCTCACGACCCTGGGATCATGGCCCAAGCCAAAATCAAAAGTCAGATGCTTAACCAACTGAGCCACCCAGGCGCCCCTCTGTTTTCTTTTAAAATAAGAGAAAACCAAAGAAAATTGTTTGGGAAATAGCATCTTTTTTGGATTCAACCCACAAAAGGATTATTGATAAAACTTTAAACTACAGAATTAAGAAACTATTTAGATTACCAAGACAGATGCTTATGTAATGGGAAAAACACACTAAAAATAACACCTTTATTTCTTACCACACAATTAAATTTAGAATGACAGTTATCTCTGGGAAATAATTTCAATATGTAGCCCTATATCATTAGAAGATTTTTACAAAGATTACACTGGGATTTAAGGACCCAGTATTCATATATTTCAGCTAAAAAGTTAACACTGTAGCCAAAAGAATACTCAAACTAAATTTCCTACGAGAATAAAAGAGGTAACACATGTTAAATAAAATTTAGGACTTAGTTATTTGAAAATAAAATTATCCTTATCTTTTAAAGACAATTGCTATAACGCCTACCATATCTAAAAAATTAATAATTTTAATAGCATATTCAAATATTATCAGGCAGTCAGAGTTCACATTTCCCTAACTTTTCTTTTTCATGTTTGTTCCTTTGAATCATGATCATGCAATGCAATCTCACTCATTACACTGACAGCTGGGCCTCTTTAGTGCCTTTTAATCTATAGACTCTCCCTCCAGCTTGTTTACTCTCCTTGTATTTTTTTTTTTTTTTTTGGTCGAAGAAGGCAGCTCTTTTGTTCTGTAAAGCTCCCACTATCTGAATTCTACTGACTGAAATGATTCCTACGTATTTACTAATAAAACGGTAATTAGATTTAGAGCCTTGATCAGATTGGGTTTTGTGTGTACATGTGTGAGAGAAAGGGGCTAGATTCTTTCACAAAGAGTCAAGTGCATGGAGGTTGTGAAAACATCTCAGAATTTTTAACACTTCCCCAATGAGAAGTGGGAGGCATGGGGAGCTATGGAGGAGGGACGGTCCCCCTCCCTGAACATGGAAAAGCTTGTGACTAGCTTGTCACCACCCGCATGCAGCGAGATGATGCTGTGTCCCCTCTGACGCTAGATGAGAAGGTGACGCAGCATCTACACAATTCCCTGGGACTCTTGGTAGGAGCCCTGAGGCTGCCAGGCTGTGAGGAAACAGAGTCACGTGGAGATTCTCTTGGAGGCACGTAAGAGTCTTCAAGTCATCCCGGCCCCACATACCAGACAGTGAAAGGGACGACACTTCTCTTCCGTGAGGCATATTCCTGCATTCTGCATGAACCACGCTGTCTTCAGCTAGCTCCCTCCTGATGGACACAGTATGATTTCCAGTCTTTTGCTTTTAAAAGTAATACTATGGGGCGCCTGGGTAGCTCAGTCGCCTAAGCTTTTCACTCCTGCATGCTGGCGATGGAGCCTGCTTAAGATTCTCTCCCTCTCTCTCTCTCTCTCTCTCTCTCTCTCTCTCTCTCTCTCTCTCCCCCCCTCCCTCCTGTACCTTTGCCCCTCGCCAGTCACCTCCCAAAAAAGCAATCCGGCAATAACGAGTGTTATGGATTGGCTTTTTGGATTGTTGCCACTGTGTCTCCGACATAGATTCCTAGAAGGAAGAGTTAAAAGTAAAAGCTTACGGAAACCAACTAGATTCAAAGTCACTTTCAAAGGAGGCATAACAAACCGCATTCCCAGATTTTCCTCACAGTTCCCAGATTCATAGAAATTGTCACACATTTGGACTTTTTAATAACTGTTTATATATTAGGGATAACACCTCTTGTCTATTATAAGACTTGCAAATATTTTTCAGTCTGCAATTTGCTTATGGCGGGGGATTTTCAGCCATTAAAAAAAAATTTCTGTGCAGCCAAATTTATCCATCGTTTTATTCCTTAATGCTTCTGCATCTGAGCTAGCATTAGGTAACTTTTGCCTATTGCCAGACAATGCCAGACTACAGCGGCATTTACCCAGGGTTTTTCTAGTATTTGCATAATTTCGTATTTAACATTGAAATCTCTGATCCATTTTAAATGTAATCTGGTAGATGGTGTCAGGAATGGGTTAGCATTATCTTTTTCCATATAGATATTGTTATCCCAGCACACTTGTTAAAAAGTCTACCCTTTCCACTGATTTAAGATGTCAGCATAACTGTAGACTAAACTTATTGAAACTTCTGGGTCTATTCCTGAATTTTTTATTCTGTTCCATTGGGCTTTCTAGAGGAAAAAAACATTCTTTTTATTTACAAAGGTTTAGAACCACCCTTTCCCCATGCTCTTCTTTTTCAAGATTTTGCTGGATATTCTGGCTTTTTCATTCTTCCAAATGACTTCTAATCAGTTATATAAAACACCAATTAAAAATTTTTTTTAATGTTTATTTATTTTTAAGAGAGAAGGACAGAGTGCAAGTGGGGGAGAGGCAGAAACAGAAGGAGACACAGAATCCGAAGCAGACTACAGGCCCTGAGCTGTCAGCACAAGCCCGACATGGGGCTCAAACTCACGAACTGCAAAAACATGACCTAAGCTAAAGTCAAACACGTAACCAAATGAACTACCAGTTGTCCTTAAAGCACCAGTTTTAGAAAAAGAACCAAATGCGAGAGAGAGATTGTATACGTATAGGATTGCATTAAATTCATAAATTAAGATTATATGTTACCTTTATGATATTTGAGTGTTCCTAGCCAAGAAAATGGATACTTTCTTCCAGTATTCACTTCTCCTAGTACACTTCTATGTCTTTTAGGTGCATTTTGCATTTTTCTGCATATATTTTTTGGCATTTCTTGATAAGGTTAGTTATACCTAGGTTTTTTTTTTATTTTTTTGATAAATAAGTAGTCTTCACTTCTCTTTTATTGACTGATTTTTTTTTTCTGAATGGTTCAGTTTCTTACTATCAACAATTTTGATAGTTTGCAAATGAGATTTCACAGGAACATCTGCCCTCCTTAGAGATGCCTGATCTATGGAGGGTCCTCTAATTGGAGACAGATCATTAAGAAGTAAAGCATAATCTGGAGCTGGAAGAAGTTCATAATGGCATCAATGTTTATTTCTCATTTGCTCCTAACACCAATTCATAAAAACCACAAATAAATCATCATATTCTTATTACATACTATAGAGCAATGTGGCAAATCTAAAAACTGGGAGACTAAGAACAAGAGATTGGCTGAAACTGGGATTCTCTTGGGAAAAAGAAGTAGTACAGCAATGAATTCTAGGCTAATAACTATTTTTGAATCCTGACCTTTGGGTGGAAGAAACATGTATTCTACATATAGCTGCTTACAAAAACACAGCTACTTGCAGAAAGCAGCTATTTGTTAGGGACAGGTATGGACAATCTCAGAAGGATGGAATCATATGGTAAACTGGCGCAAACATAGTCTCCATCACCAAAGGGTTTTAAACATAGGCTAAACGGGTTTTATGTTATTATTAGCCATACTGGATAATTAGTTACTAGGTAATTGACTAGGTAATTACTGACTTTATTTTCTCATGTGAGATCCCACAATTATAATATGAAATCGGCACATCATATTAGCATAGAAGAAAAGTTAAATTCTGATTAAACACTCAGAAAAAAGATATATCTATTCTCATCTATTTCAAAGTCAACTGAATTCATACAACCTACCAAAGTAGCAGTAAAAAAATACTGCTGTAAAAGCTAACAATAACTTGTCTATATGATAAAACCCAGAGGCACACAGGTGGCTCAGTCAGTTAAGTGTTCGACTTTGGCTCAGATCATCTTGTAGTTTGTGAGTCTGAGCCTTGCGTTGGGCTCTGTGCTAACAGCTCAGAACGTGGAGTCTTGCTTCGGATTCAGTGTCTCTTCTCTTTCTGCCCCTCTCCTACTCCTACTCGGTCTGCTCTCAAAAATAAATAAACATAAAAAGAAATTTTTAAGCATAATTTCTTGGACTTTTCTCCCCAGAAGTTATTTTAGAATGTTACATATATTAAATGAATAGATACTTCTATTCACATACTTTCAGTAAGTAGTACTCAACTAAATATAAAATAAAGCAAGTCACTTACAATTTAAAGTTAGTATAAACATCAACCTGCCCAAATTCCCCATAACTAGTCAGGAATTTTATAGCATGTATATTCCATTGACTTTAATTGTATATTTTCTTAAACGGAATAAAAAAAAGCAAAAGTGATTTAGAATAACTAGAACTGGCACGTGCAAACTACACAAAACATTTACACAGAATATGATTTTGGAAATAAACTATCTGATATCCAAATTGTCCATATAGTTTTTCTTCTTTAAAATGATACAAAAACATATAGGCTAAAATCATGAACTTGCACACTCTGGAGCATTAAAGTAAATCTTGATAACTTCCCAAATGTAACAAACATCCATCCTCTTTAGAAAACAAAGTACGGCACCCCAAAAAACAAAACAGTCCTTTAGGCTTGCATGAAAAGCTATCTAATTTTGGGTTTTTTTTGATCTCTGGAAATGGTTTTCACTCTTTCTGCAGATTGAGTTAAATGTTGTACTGAAGCAATATAAAGCCAATAAATTCACATTGGACACCTTTCCTATTCGAAATCAGTCCTTTATTGCTAGTTCTTTTTCTTTCTAATGAAGGAAAAAGAACATTCCCTTTAAAGTATGGTCTGAAGATTGATATATGAGACTAGGCCATATATATGTACATACATACAGTGTGTGTGTGTGTGTGTGTGTGTGTGTGTGTGTGTACTGTTCTGTATATTGTTTTGTCCCCCTAATATGATATTTATATAACATCAAGTAATACATAAAAACAATCACTTTCCCTTCAAACATAAGCGAGAAGCTAGCATAAGAGAAAACAATGAAATTGCAGTACTAATATATTTGTTTCTTTTTAAATGGAGTGAAAATAATTCCACAGGCCTACTGGTAGCTACTTAAGTACTTTCATGCCAATTCACTTTTGATTATCTTATTCTACTACAAATATAAGTACATGAAATTAGTTTGTTCATTCTAAGTCCAGTGACTATACCTGGCCATCCTAAGGAATTTGTGCATAAGAGCATAATTCAATAATCCTCTTTAGAAAGAAACTTTTTACTTTGCAACTTAAAAAAAAAAATTGAATAAAAGAGGGTGGAAAAGTTTGAAACTACGAACAGTAGTGCTAAGATCTGTTGCAAATACAGTAAGGAGTTTGAGACAGATAATTTTAAGAGAAGAGCAGTGTACACCGTCTCTAAAGAGCTCAGTTGACATGTCTCAATTCTATATCGGAGTCTCTTAGTCATTTTAACTTCTGCATTCCCAACTGATTCTATCAGATCCAACAGGCTGTCCTTAACATATTAAACGGAGGCCCATGGCCTGTGGCCTTCCTGTCCCACCCAACTCCATCTAGCACCAAAGGGACTCAGCCACGAATGTGGAAACCCCTGCACACATCCATCAGCTACTTTTCAACCACTTCTTGGGCCCAGAGGTATTCACACCGTCCTTAAAATGTATCTAGGAAAGAGGCCTGAAATTTTCCTCTATGCAGCCTCTGGCAATTTGCACAGGGAATTCTGGAGTCTAGTAGCCAGAGCAGGGGCTGTAAAAGGGAGATGCTATGGCTGTGGGTGGTTAGTCATGTTTCCATTCCCCTATATATTCCTCATCCCATAGAAGGAGGCTCTAAAGCACAAGGCCCAAAGCAGGCACTCAGGTGTATACTCAAGGAGCAGCTAGAGAACCCAATAATCACCAAGACTTCTACACTTGTTCAGTTAGAAACCTCCTTAAAACTCTGACAATCAACCTGCCTCCGTCAGGAACCCATCAGTTACCCCACCATTAAGATTCTAAAATGGCAACCATGTGTGCTTTCCCTGCGCCTGGCACTCCCCATTAGATCCAGCTCCAGCTGGACCAGCAGACTGCTTCCAAATTTCACCCAATCTACAAAATCTAAACTGCAAATGTAAGATTGACCTAACTCCATCTTTCGCCCTAACCTATCTGGAAAGAATACCAAAGTTAAATTTAAACATATCAACAGGGTAACTGAGGTGGACACAGGCATAACAGCAAGGTTGAATAATACTGTAGGCCCTCGTTAGTACTAATAACAGAGCAGCTATCCAGAAGGGCGCTTTATGTGTGGCATTATAGGTAAAGAAAGAGCAGTTTCCCCAGTGCTGCTTGCATTAGCCGACAAATAAGAAAGAGGAATCATCATACTCACTCACTAGAAAACATCTGGTTGTTGATATAAAACGCTCTTCATAAACTAGCATCCAACACATTTCATCTTATTTTATTCTTCCTCTCCCACTATTCATCTGCTGAAATTTACTCCTGCCTCTCATCTAAGGAAACTGTTTTCCTATTTATGCCTTCCTGAATTTCGTCCTATGTCCTGGGCAAACATGGCCTTTTCAGAATTCTAAGACTTTGTGAAGGCTGTTTCCTTTGGCTCCTTCTTCACCTGACAAATTTGTATTTAAACTTCAGAGTCCAACTGAAATACTTTTCAGTTCCCTGACCCATCCAGGTAGAGCTAGTGCCCTCGTTACACATGCATACGGCACTTTATTATTATTTACAGCCATATATACAACGGGGCATTGAAGTGAATCCATGGACTAGTGGGCTATAATTTCCTCTAGGGGAGGGACATGGTCTTGCTATTCTTTGAATCCTCCCAGTCATGCTCAATATTTTTATTTTTGTGTATGTATTTAAAAGATAAAATGTTTTTAAATACAGTAACTTCTGTTCAGCATCACTTGTAAGTATTGGATAAAAAGAAAATGTTGAAAATAGGGTTAGTGATTTTGTTGCTAATTTTTCTACATCCTACAAGTAGACTATCTGCACAGAGAATTAAGAGTCAGCTGCATGGAAAATCTTGGTTATTAGAAACTATGTAAAAGTACCAGAGTCTAGCCATTCAGGGCTGCCGTTTCCTATTTTGTTTTTCAGCACCTAGTGTTTACTCCCTTGCTCTGCTGAGTGGGGAAAAAGTAGAGAATTCAATTCAATGAATATTACTTATTCACATGGGATCCATTTTTAACATTCTGAAAAAATACAACTACTTGTAACAATACTGAATATTGTATCCTTTTTCAATATAGCTGAGGCCAGCAAAATACCAAAATGTAAATCCTAGACATCTAATTGCACAATATACTCCTTCCTAAATAAGTGCATGTTTTCTTTGGGATGTATGTATAAAATTGGAATTTTTAAATTTTTACATGGATTGCATCACCCTTCATGCGCATGTGCACGCACACACACGGCTATTTCTCTCACTGGGAATGTACATACCACCATTCTGAAATGGGAAAGGCACCAGAAGGAAGCCTACTGCCGAAATGACATTATGTGTATGAAGCATTAAGATGTGTTTCTGCACACATGCATATGCACATGGGGAAACGGGTATGTGTGCTGGTCCAACCAAAGGATAGAAGACTGATACAGTGGTAACTTAGAATTCACCAGTATCAGCAAGAACAGATCTAGAAAATTATCCAAGCTCTTTCATATTTTCTCTGCTGACTGTACCTACATTACTTCAAAGTCCCCATAAAACCAATAACTAAGAACTGCGCTCCTGGCCCTTCACACACTTTACCCACACCTCACACTTGAGAATAATAAAATCACAATGTAGAAAGAGCAAATCAACACTTTAAAAAACACAGAAAATTTTAAGAAGAGCAATACTGTCCAATCAGTCAAACATATTATCAAAAGGCCAGTCCCACCTTAAAACTGGAGTCCTTAGACATTAAAAATAGTCTTCTAACGTACTTTATCCTATGAAAACTGGCCTCAACCATAATTTGAAGAATATATAAAATCCTACCCTCCCACAAGTCAGTAAGTCAGAAAACATATATGTGTTTTCTGCCTATTCTACTAGGCAAGGGCAAAGCTATATATACAATTAAAAAATAGTTAATTTCAAACACTGATAAAAGCAATGAAGAAAATATATGAAAATGTAAGAGCACGTTGGAATTACTGAAGACGGCTTTTCTGTGGATGTGACACTGATGATGTCAGAATGAATCGGGGGCACTTAGGTGGTTCAGTCAGTTGAGCGTCCCAACTCTTGGTTTCGGCTCAGGTCATGATCTCATGCTTTGTGAGTTTGAGCCCCGTGTCAGGCTCTGCCCTGCCAGCGCACAGCCCACTTGGGATTCTCTCTCACTCTCCCCCTCTGGCCTTCTCCCTCTCTCGCTCGCTCTCTCTCTCTCTCTCTCTCTCTTTCTCTCTCTCTCAAAACAAATAAATAAAACTTAAAAGAAAGAAAGAAAAGAATGATGAGAAGGAAAAAGACTGTAAAGAGCACTCCAAAGGAAGGACTGAATACAAATAGACCAAGGCAAGAAAAAGGCTGGCAGACCGGAAATTAGTAAAAAAGAGGAGCGAAGAAGTGAGAGTATATGATTAGAGAATGTTAAGCCACAGGGTTCCTTGATCTATTTGATGTGACAGTCATAGAGTTGCTGTATCACCTTGGGCAAATTACTTAGCTTCTCTGTGCCTGAGTTTTCCCATCTATAAAATGGAGACAGTAACAGCACTTACCACATACCGTTGTGGTAAAGATAAAATGGATTAACATTTTAGCGCTTTGAACAATGCTTGGCAGGGTAAATTGCAAAGTGAGTTTACTATTTCATTAGCGTTAATATTATTTACATTATCCATGATTTAAAGATAATCACTCTGGCTGGTAGATAAAACAAACAGCTGTGTGTGTGAAGACTGCATGCGGGCCAAGCAGCCAGGCGGGCGCTGCAGAAATGTCTAGGCAAAAGGGGATTCCGGGCCAAATTACAAAACAGGACAGATCTGGAGTGTAGTCTACAAGTAAAGCTGATAGGACTATTCAAGGAATTGAATATGCAAAGTGAAATGAACAGAAATAAGACTCCTAAGTTATTAACAGCTTGAGATATACTTCAGACACCATATAATTCATCCTTTTCAAGCAGACAATTCAATGGCTTTAGGTATGTTCATAGAGATGTACCAATTCGGGAACATTTTTTATCACCCTGGGAAGAAAGCCTGGACCCCATAGCTATCACTTCCTAGTCTAACCATCCTGCCCAGCTCTAGGCAACTGCTCATCTACTTTCTGTCTCTACAGATTTGCCAACTGGGGATATCTGACACAAAAGGAATCATATGAGGTCCTTTGTGCTTAGCCTAATGTTTTCAAAGTTCACCCACATTTTTAAACTCATTAGGCCTGCAGTTTTCATACTGCTAAATGATAGTCCACAGCAGAGCTCCCCCACATTTCATCCAGTCACCAGGACAAGGACATCTATACTGTTTCACTTTTTGGCTATTATGAACATTTGGCTGCTTTGAATATTCGCATACAAGTTTTGGATGAAAATGTTTTCATTTCTCTTGGATATATACCTGTAAGTAAAGCTCGTGGGCATTACCATAAGACCATGTTTAAGTAACCGCCAGGCCATTTTCCAAAGCGGCTGCACTATTTTACATTCTTACCAGCAGTGTGTAAGGGCCCCAACACTTTCATATCCTCTCCAACATTATCATCTGTCCTTTTGATTATAGCTGTCCTGGTGGGTGTAGAATGGGATCACATTGTGGTTTTGATTTGCATTTCCCGGATGGCTAATGATGTTGAGCATCTTTTCATGTGCTCATTAACCATTTTTATATCTTCTCTGGAGAACTGTCTATTAAGACCTTTGCCCATTTTTTAATTGAATTATTAGTCATTTCATTATTGAGTTGTAGGGGCAAAGCAAAATACCTTAAGCAAAGCAAAGGTTAATTGAGGAAAAAATAATGGTCAAATCTAGTATATCATGTTAATTCACAAAATTTATAAGTTTAAAGGGAAAGACTCTGCCCAAAACTCACTTTGAAGGATACTTGTCTATTACATAGTGACTAGCAGAATCAGAAGTTAAATTATTTTACAGAATAAATAAAAGTACTGGAAATAGAAACCTTGAAACAAGAATTTTCTTCAGTTTATATAACAGACTATAACGTTTAGAACTCATTTCTTTAGAACTCTTGTCTGACTTTGGCTCAGGTCATGATCTCACAGTTCATGAGTTCCAGACTCACAAAGGGCTCCAAGCTGATGGCACGGAGCCTGCTTCAGATCCTGTCTCCCTCTCACTGCCCCTCCCTCGTTTTCTTGCTCTCGCAAAAATAAATAAACATTAAAAATAAATAAATTAGTATGTCATTTCATATACATCTTCTCAGAATCTGAATCACTGAATCCTCATTTTCAGATGACTTAATCAAAGCAAAATGGTGAGCCTATTATTTTCCTCTGTGGTTGAACACATGTATCAAATTGGAATGATATCCACAAGTCTTACACAATTCAGTAGCAATGACTTTACTTACATAAAGAACAGTCTGCACAAATTATTGTTAATTCATTAATTTTAGTATAGGGATAATTTCCATTAGGTATTTATATTGCTTCTACTGTTTCAACAAAGTCTCACAGTACTTCTAAATTCTAGCTTTAAAAAATGCTGACTTAAAAAAATTAAACTGGATTCAATGGATCCAAAATGTATATGGTATAAAAAGACACTTTTAGCAATAAAGTGATATAGCCTACAAGTTATAATTATTGTGTGTATATGTTGATATGATATATATATCTGACATATATATGATACACATATGCATATATATATAATAATTTACCTAAGTTTTCAGAAATTGAAGGAATAAGAATAGGATTCTGAACAGAAAATACATAGTAGCAGAATAAGAAGAACTACCATTTCCAAACTAAATGAAATTAGTTTAACATGATCTCATAGTGATACTGGGAAGTATATTTAACATAAGAAAACAAAATGGATCCTATCAGTCCCTGCTGTGTGGTAAGGATGTGACTGGTTGGGTACATTAATCTGTCAAGACCCTGTAAGGGAGGGAGAGACAGGTTTAACTGAGTTTAAGTCAAAAAGAAGGAAATACAGCATCTGATTAAGAATGGCACAGGCATAGGGGCACCTGGGTGGCTCAGTAGGTTGTGCATCCAACTTAAGCTTCGGCTTAAGTCATGATCTCACAGTTTGTGAGTTCGACCCCAGCGTTGGGCTCTGTACTGATAGATTAGAGCCTGGAACCTGCTTCAGATTCTGTGTCTCCCTCTCTCTCTGCCCCTCCTCCACTTGCTCTCTGTCTCGCAAAAATCAACAAACATTTAAAAAAGTAAAAAATTTTTAAAAAGGACGGCACAAGCATAAATGAGGGCAAATGGGTGCAAGGGCTTGACCCCAGCAAGCCTATCATTTGTCCTCCATCTTTAGTTCCTCTCTTGAGTGTTGGCTTTTTGTGTACTATCACAAATGTTTTTTTTCTCCTTCCATGAAATATGATCTGACAGAATAGGTTTATAACCTTTCAATACCATGCCCAAAGTATAAAAAAAGGTTCTCTCTCCTATTTTGAGTCTGAATTTTTCTTGCAAAACAGCCTAGACTGGATCACATCTCCTTCAACAACCCCTGTGGTGAGGGAGCACAGAGCTACCAGGCCAGATCAGCCGGGTTAGAGCACCATCCATGGGGGTCAGGAAATATGGTCCATTAGAACAAAGGGGGGGATATGAGGCTAGAAAGTCAACCCAATTAGTATTCATTACAATTCGGCAACGTTGGCAGATGAAACAGAAGTGAGAAAGTGAACTTGGAATGAACACTTCAGGATGCAATTATGGCAAGCCAGGTATTATAAGGCAGACATTCATTCCCAACAAATATCAACTGTGCACCTGCTATGGCAAGAGCAACAGGTCTGGTCATGGGTCTTACGGAGTTGACAGTCTCGTAGAAAGGACACGCAGGATATAAGTACATAAAGGAGCATATCCAAATAATATTCGTTTTACATTCTCCTTTTTTAGAAAATTTTTAATGTTTTTTTTTGTGTGTGTATGTGTGTGTGTATGTGTGTGTGTGTGTGTGTGAGAAAGAGAGAGAGAGACAGACAGACAGACAGAGAGACAACAGAGTGCAAGCTGGGGAGGGGCAGAGAGAGAGTAAGACACAGAATCCAAAGCTGGCTCCAGGCTCCGAGCTGTCAGCACAGAGTCCGACATGGAGCTCGAACTCACGAACCATAAGATCATGACCTGAGCTGAAGTGGGACACTTAACCAACTGAGCCACTGGGCACCTCTACATTCTCTTTAAAATAAATTGATGGCACTTGTGGGGAGGAGCACTGGGTGTTATATGGAAACCAACTTGACAATAAACTATAAATTAAAAAAATAAAAATAAAATAAATTGACAGGCTGCAATGAGAGAAATAAAGGAAGGGACCGACTCAGACAGGGCAGTGGGGTACGGTCTGCCTGAAGAGAGAACACTTCAGTAAGCTAAGTCCTAAGGCAGCAGTAGACCAAAGCCGTATGCGCAAGGAAATGGACATGTAGGGAAAACAATGGGTGTGAAAGCTGAAGCCAAAAAGGGCTTGGCCTGTAAGAGGAACAAAATGAAGGCCAGCATAAAATGTGTCTAGAACTTCATGTTCAAGTCAAGATGGGAAATAGAGGAAGCAGGAGCGCAGGAAGGATCCAGAAAGGTGGGATGTTGTAAACCATGGTAAAATAAACTTGGACTTTTCCCCCTGGGTGCACAGGTCACTAAAGGGTTGAGGTAGGGCATAAGATGATGTAACTTATGTTACAAAGTAATTACTCTAAACTGCTGAGCGGTGAATGACAGAGATGGGCTGTAGCTTAACGGGAATAAGAATAAACAGAGTCATTTCCTGCATGTCCAGTCAAGCCACATTTTAGAAAGGAATCTCTTCTACGTTATCCATGGATCCAAAGGCTTGTCACTTAACCTCTAATCATTTCAATTTTTCATCAACAAATTAGGAATAAAAATATCTCTTAAATGCAGGATTACCTGAAAAGTTACATAACATGTCTAACAGAGCTTGGCATGTGGTAGGTACTTAGAAACATTAGATTCTTTTTCATTTACTTCCTGTGAGGCTAATAAAAACCTTTCCAAATTCATTAGCAGGTGCTATGTTTTGAAAAACAAAATGCTAGAGCCAAATAACTTGGTTTAGATAGTCGAAACAATTTAGACAGC
Organism: Suricata suricatta; assembly: GCF_006229205.1. Taxonomy (NCBI): domain Eukaryota; kingdom Metazoa; phylum Chordata; class Mammalia; order Carnivora; family Herpestidae; genus Suricata; species Suricata suricatta. Next base: position 20,940,781 of record NC_043708.1, on the reverse strand, counting down.
CTACGCAATTTAGACTCTATAGTCTGAATGGAAAAAACCCTGACCTGAGCAAAATATTTATTAAGCTCTACGGTCTAAACCAAAGACCACATGACCCACGTGCTCCAAAGAACAAACTCTGTATTTAATAACTCTCCCAGTTTTTTAGTGTAAACTATACAAAAATGTACACAATTTTTAAAATGTAGGTAAAGAGGGCAAATAAATCTTGAAATATTCTTACTTCTGATTTGTTAATCTTTACTACTCAACTGCATAAATAACTACGTTATTCTCTACCATATGTTTCAAGTAGATGTAGAGAAAATTGAAAAAGTCAAAGATTCTAACCTGTGCAAATCATTTCAGCATATCTTTCTCCCTACTAATATTTTGGTATTGTGGCTACAATATTTACCATAAGATACCGTAATCATTTTTTAGATAGGGCTGTCTGGGTGGCTTAGTTGGTTAAGCAACTGACTTTGGCTAAGCCATGATCTCATGGCTGGTGGGTTAGAGCCCCAGATTGGGGGCTCAGAGCCTAGGGCCTGCTTTGGATTCTGTCTCCGTCCCTCTCTGCCCTTCCCCCGCTCACTCTGGGTGTGCCTCTATCAAATATATAAACATTAAAAAAATTTTTTAGAAAAAATTTAAAAAATCATTTTTTGGATATAAAGTATCTATTTGTTTCATGAATAGAATATTAAAGTTTGTAAGCTTCTGCTTATATACCATCTTCTGTTCCCGAAAGAGTTATCAACAATCCTGGCAATTCTACCACAGGTGTATGTCTCATCACAGGAAAGATGAAGCGAAATAACAGACAATAGAAAAGGTGTTCTAGGGCTGTGCTGTCCACCACGCTAACCATGAGCCACACACATGGCTACGGATCATATGAAATGCAACTGGGTAGAACTGAGATGAGCAGAATGGGTGAAGTACATGCCAGATTTCAAAAGCTTGATATGAACAATAGCTCAGAGATTTTCCATATTGATTACATGCTGAAATGATCATATTTAAAAAAGGACAGGTTATGTAAAATATATTAACTTCATTTTTTTATATTTCTCAACATGGTTATAATTTAAAACTATATATGTAGCTCACATTTGAGTTTCATTTTTTTTGAGCAGCACTGCTCTATGATTTTTTAACTAACAGCTCTGTAAATCTGTTACATAAATCAAGATATAAACAAATGAATACATGAATAATAAAATGTATAAATAAAGCTCTTGACAGAATATCTCTGGTTAATTTCACAATATGGCTTAATAATCAAGGGAGATACTGTTTTAAGTAATTAGGTAAATGTTAAAGTTAGTATTACATTTTATCTGATGAATATGTATTAAATTAAATGCTAATGGGTTATACACTGTGATGGAACACACATACATTTATGTTCATGGAACACAAATAGTTTTGGGGTTTTTCTTAATATTTATTTTTGAGAGAGAGAACATGAGCATGGGAGGGAAAGAGAGAGAGAAGATGGCAGAGAATCAGAAACAGGCTCAGAGCTCTCTCTGTAGTGCTTGATGTGGGGCCAGAAACCAAAAACCATGAGTTAACCAATTGAGCCACCCAGGTGCCCCAGAATACTGCTATATTTAAGACAAGGTCTATGTTCTTATGTGGTTCATAGTTTTATGGAAGGATATGAATAAGAAAATAAGTAAATGTAATGTTTTTGGTGCTGAAAAGCAACTAATAATTCTCTAAAAGAAACTGGAGGGGCAGGGGAAGGCATTTTTCTTATTCAGAGAATGGACAGTGCTCCTAGTACTTAGTGTTTGGAGACCAGGATAACCAAACGCCCTTTGATGCATGGGAGCACCTGCCCAAAAAGAACCATCCGGTTCAAAATATTCATAGTGCTCCTCCTAAGACACATCCAGTGTCTTTGTCACAGTATGGCCAAGAGCACAACAACAAAACACAACATAAACATGGTGATTATTTTCTGAGTCTTGTTCCTGAACACTGAGAGACTCCATTCTAAGAGTGCAATCAACGTAAGATTACCTAAAACCTTCTCCCTTTTTTGGTATATAAATACACACACACACTCACCATATACACTGACAGATATGGTGTGTGTCCATAATAACGTATTTTGCCATTCTCAGTCTGAGAAAAAAAATAAGTTACGTGAAGCATACGATAGCTATAAACAATTTCCATATATAAGCAAATAACTTCTTTTACCAAATTTTTACCATTTACAAATACTTTTGTTACTGAGACTGTAACACCAACCTTGCCATTCTTATATGACCCCAGCTGAAAACTAAGCAAAGAAAGAAAAGAAAAAACATCTCTCATTTGTCAACGTAGAGGTCACTCTATTCTTTTTAACCATTAAAGGATACTGCTCATCTAGAATGATACAGTAGGGGTGCCTAGGTGGCTCAGTCAAGTTAAGCGTCCGGCTTCAGCTCAAGTCATGATCTCATAGTTCATGGGTTCAAGCCCTGCGTTGGGCTTTGTGCTGATAGCTCAGAGACTGGAGCCTGTCTTTGGATTCTGAGTTTCCCTCTCTCTCTGACCTTCCCCTGCTCATGCTGTCTCTCTCTCAAAAATAAGTAAAAACATTAAAAAAAATTTTTTTAGAATGATACAGTAAAAAAGATAGTCACAACTCAATACAAAATGCCAGAATCTTTAAAGAAAAAACGTACATGAATAGAAATTAAAACATTCATTATCTGATAACTTCTAAATATATATGAAACCCATAAAAATGTCAAAGCTCAATGTCAATATGCCCATCTCTCTCACTCAAATCAAAGAAAGATCCTTTGAAGAACTTATATTCTAGAATCTTATTCATGCTTGTGGCAACAGGAATGCTTTTTTTAATCGATGCTTAAATCTAGGGTAGCAAAAGCTATTTGCCTCAAAAATAAGGGTGTAGTACCCTTTTCAAAATGCCTTACTACATAACTTAATTATCTCTATAAGGAGCGTAAAACTTTGAACCATAAATGATGGAGGGAAATCTAGCATAATGGTGGAATGGTGTCCAAAACCTGATACCCTTTTTGCATTAAAATATTCAGGGCTAATTGTGATTTTAGCGCTTGTTTTTATCCTTGCTTTGTTCATTGGCCAAACTTAAACACTTCTCATCTCCTTCAATGAAAAGTGGTGCTATTATGTTCCTGGATGCATGAGCACGGTTTCTCAAAGCCTAATTTTAAGGTCTTAATTAGCTGAGGCAATGGGAGACCATACAAAGCCCACTTCAGAGAGAAGGGCAAGATTGCCAGGTCACTTGAGAACAGATGAAGAGCTAGAAGCTACTGCTGAAATCTTACAGTGTTCTGGGAAGTTTTAGCAAATAGTAACTTACACAGAATGGAACGTAATCATCCATCATAACACAGAACCCAGAAAGGTTGCAGATGGCTCATAGTAACAGAACGAGTAAAAAAGAAACAGTTATCTTCACTTAATAAGTGAGTACCATAACAGTCCAAGCAAGTTTTATAGAAACAAGGTACTAGGATTGGTTCTATGGTATATTGTGGATATCAAATAATTGGCTATATATTCTCATAACCTCTAAGTCTCAGGAACCACATGCCTGTAATTCAAGAGGGTCACGACTTAGTAACACTTTTGCTCATGTGGTGCTACTGAATCTGAGTCTACTTCTACCTTTGCAACGATGACCATTCACCCATCCACTCCACATTTGTTGTGTGTTATGTGATAAAAGACATGACATTGAATAAAATTATCTTGGCTTCAAGCTGTTCATTATTATTTAAAAAAATAATACTTCATAAATTGATCAACATACACATATTATAAAAACACCCGATTTGTAATAATTTTAGGTAAATTAATTCATTTATTTTTGTTTTGTCTCCAAATAAAACCAGAGAAGACAAATTTTTGTGTGAAATTCAAGACTATGAAAAAAGAAAAGTTAAAAGTCTAGAACTAACCAATAAAAGCCTTTAAACGTATTTTGTTTTCATTAACTTACAAAGATGCATAATAAAAATATCAAACAATAAATACTTTTGGGTTTGAAGACAGTGAGAACTTACTACTGATTTTCATGTAGCATCAGACACTCTTTCTGAAATTTCAATAAAATGCCTACAAGTATGTTTCACTTTGCCGTTAGAAAAAGATAGAATGAGAAGCTACATTTTTTTTTTGCCTCCATGCAATTCATACTTTCTGATTGTTTACTATAGACTACAAACCCTAGTTGTTTGTTCCACTGTTCATTCACTCATTACTTCACTCAACAAGTATTTACTGCGCACTTACTAGATGTTGAAAACTATGAAGAAGAAAAACCCAGGTGCCTGTGGTCATTAAGTTCCACCTTCAACTGCCTCTCTTAGACACGAAAGGTATTTTATGATTTATTTTTCTCCATCAACCACTGGAATTCAATTCTTAAGTTCAGGGATGCACGATCTCATTCTTATTTTCCCAAGGCCTTTTACTGTAGAAAATTTGCTCCTTTATTTCTATTATCTATTTCAGAACACAAGTTCCCTCTTATTCAAGTTATCCCTAACAGGAATGTCCCAAAATTGATGAAGACCGAACATAGAAGCAGGAAAATATCTACAAATCTGAGTATTATAATGTGCTGGAATTTTTAACATGAGAAAGTTCATGTTGATCAGAAGATATTGTAATCTATAATCAAATTCAAAGTCTATGAGGAAAACCTCCTTCTGGAGGAAATAGGCATCATTTTTAAAAAATGGAAATCTTAAATGGTATTTATTCCAATTAATTAACTTACATGGAATAATCAGACCTTGGTATTTTTCAGCTACATTTATAGATCTTTAAGAACTACAAAGGAGGGATATGAGATCTAAAAATCTATTGCCCACCCCCCCAAAATAACTCTTCCCTGATAAATGCTCGAATCATTCACTTATTCTGTTCCTTCACCAGGAATAAGGGAAGAAGCAGTATAAGATACTGTGCATAAAAATAAATCTCCAATCTTCTCAATCAACAAATCCCCCAAAGCACAGGTAAAAAAGCAGGAGACATCTCCTATCTCTACCACCATGACAGCTATGATGTGTCTGATTTAGCCAAAGCAACGTGTGCTAATAACATCTGACTAGTAGGGAAGCTTCCTAGTAACAAAAATCACAAAGGCAAACTTCTCTTCGTGAATATTACAATAATCTACAGTTTTTATCTACAGTAATCTACAGTTTATATTTCCTTGGGACATTTATAGCATTTCATAGTCGCAGAAGACATAAAGAATCATCCCTTCAGGGATTGCTTCTTGGGAAGCACCAAACCTACATGGAAAAACAACAACTTTTGAACCAACCAGAGCCACTCCATCAACAGCTTTCCCCTTTTATAGAACATATACCGACAACTATATAATCCTTTTCGAGGCTTTATATGTAAATGTTTGTGTAAATCTTTATCTGAATTAGAATTTTAAATTCCCTGAAAGTAAAGAGTATGTCTCTTTCACATATGGAACACAATGGGACAACACATACCCCAAACACACTAATAGGTAGGTAGTCACTGAAAATGAGGCCCTTTTGGCTTTCTTATGGCTTGCCTGAGCAAGACAAGTATTTCCATTAGCGTGGACTCAAATGAAGGAGAAAAATACAAACTGTACAGCCACATGTGCATCTAGACAGCAATGGACTTCATTTAATACTTCTGTGCAGGTAGTAATAAGACTAAACAGGTATTTCAAGAAAAAGGCATTTAAAAAAAAAGGTAAGCATAGTTAATGACTAAATACCAATTTCTTACAAAATGGACTTTGGAACTGAGATGCTGTAAGATGAGTAAAATATTTGAGAATCAGAAATTTCAAAGGAGGAAGTCCTTTCAAGGTGCTCCTGGAGGAAAACTGAAGAAAAACTGCAAAAAAAAAAAAAAAAATTGCGAAAGAAAAATACACTAGAAAGTCAGAATTAGAACTGTAGAAAAGTAATAAGATGCTTCGTCACCTGGACGTGGTTACGGAGGCGTGCAGGTTGAAAGACCGCTACAATCACATCACGACGGCGTTCAGATCGGTTTACACGGCGCTGTACATCTGAGGCCAAACAACATCTACGCCTTGTCTGACGCTGACCTGGCAGCAGGGCATATAATCTGATGTGGGGATGGGGGATTGTAAAGAATTTAAAGAGGAGGGTATATTAGTTTAGCATGGAATAAAGAATAAGAAAAAAAAAATCAGTCAGTAAAAAGCTGGGTGTGCCGAAGCCTCAGGGGAAAACCAGATCTCCATCTGGGCTCTCTGCAGAGGTCTGAGCCAGCCACTCAAAGGCAGAGAGAGCAAATCCTAAAGCAGCCCTCTTCCAGAAAGTACATTTCGAATGTCTGCTCCACAGATTCAAAAACAAGTGGAAAGAGAGTACAGGAACGCATTTCTATTGGAACTTTGTAAAGAAGTATTAGAACTGAATTCAAACCCAAGGGCAGGAGGACATTTCAAATTCTTATTAGCTCTTATTCTTAAGGTATTTAAATCAAAGGCGTTTTATTCTCCCTTAGTAGTCAACTAGATTATTTCTCTGCCTGGATTAAAAGAAGGGTAAAAAAAGTGATAATTCTTAGAATTAAATGGAAAATTACTTAAAAAATATATGCAGATATGAATATTTCAGAACAGCATAAATACAGTAGGCCAGAGTTTTAATTTTGATTTCTGATTGTAATGCAATCAAATATCAAGTAGTTTTATTTTTCCTCTTTAAAGTTTATTTTTTCAGAACTTTTACATGAAGAATGTTTGTTGGAAAATCGATATTTCACTGAAATTACACTTGCATCTTTTCCCTTAATGAATGCCATTCTTATAATAAATAATTATAAGAATTCATGTGTTTAGAGAGGACCTCAAAAGTTATATTATACATGGCCATCATGTTCTCTTTCCTGTATCATCCTAAAAAAAAAAAAAGGTTTCAACCTCACCATGAACAAGGATACAAATATTAAAGAAAAGACCTCACTCATATAGAGAAAGAAGAGACTGTGCAGCTTGGATACATGTTCATATTAAATAACCAGAACCACAAAAGAACAGTCCCTTCTTTCAATGAGGGTTCACAATTCCAGTTGAACAAGAATAAGAAAATTAACTCCCATATTTGTTCATAATCACTAGCATTTCATTGCAACTAAACCATACTACACAGACCTCTGAAGATCTCTGAGGAAAGGACTCCTTCCAACATCTATAGATATTTTCGTTCTAGTAACCTCAGAGTTTCAAAGTATTCTTACATCTTAGTCAAATCCTTACCGCAGCCATTTATGTCTCTCTTCTCAAGATGAAAGTGCTTCTTTGTTAAGCTATGTGGGGTCATTCTATATTCAGAACAGAAGAAGGTAGAAAGATGTGAACTAGAGGGCAACTGCTGAAACACAGCCAGACTCAACTACGGTTCTTGTGGCAGATGGGACTGGGTTAAGAGGGGAAAAAAAGGGAAGAAACTGTAGATCACAAATTGGATATACACACCTGTCCTGACCCCAGTGGACTCTCACAGCTTTGAAGAGAGCCGAATTTCTCATGACCATAAAAGTAGAAGCCAGACTAGTTGGAATTAGCTATTCAATGGGACTAGAACATGGATATAAAAACTAATTGTTTGCTCTGGAAACTATAGTGTCTTTTAATCGTTCTGACCACAACAGAAAGACACGGTCTTGGGTAATGGATTGGGGATTAGAAATCACATTCATGGCAGTGACACACACACAAGAAAAGGTTTGATCTTAGTCTCTTCTTTAAGGGAGAGAAAGGTTCTATACCATAAGACTAGAATTAGCTTCATTAATTAACTGAACTAATAGCCAGAAAGACTGAGATTTTGACAGAGCAATTTTGTTTCTAACATGCTTAACAAAAATCTGATCTCTTTACAACTTCAGAGAATAGAGTCTAATAAAGTGAGGAATGAAGAATTGTTTCCAATTTACAAGACCGACTGAAGCTGACTGAGTGGTGTTGGTTCGTTCTGATATGTAACATGGTGGCAGAAACACACATCTGAGTTTCACAAAGACCTCTCCCATCTATAATTCACTGTCTCACCTTGTGAGGGAAAAAAACTGCCCTTCCTTGTACCCCAGATTCAGCTGCCTGGCTGTGAGTTGGGATTCATAGTCTCACAAGTTTGTTTTAAGAGTTTTGTGAAATAATAAATATAAAAACCTGAATATAGAAAGCCCTCAAGAAATTTTAGCTTCCTTCCTTCCTTCCCCTACAGGCCATCTCAAAGACAATGAGAGTAAATAATTGAACATAAAGATCTATCAACATCACCTGCCTGAAAGGGACTCTGATAAGGAATCTCTTCAAAGAGTGACATCATTAAGATAGTCTCCGTAGAAAATCTATCAAATTTGCAATCTCTCACGGCTCATGTGATGAACTATCATCGAATCTAGGAAGGAGAACACGTGTATCGAAGTCTTTCCAAGCACTACTAGGGAAACGAGAAGGATTCTCTCATTACCAATGACCCTAGTTCCAAAAATTTAGTGAAGAGCTCAGCTACTAAACGACATCATCAGAATAGTTTGAGGAAAATTGTGAGTTGTTGTCTAAAAGCTCATGTTTGCTCCTGTGTCCTGAAGCAGAAATAAGAATGGATATTGATCTTTCCTTCCTTTTTGATTGGCAGAACAGACTTAAGTATGATGAAAATACCATAATAAATAGGATGAAGAGGTAGAAGGCTAAGTAAGTACCATCCATTTATCTCTTCTCCACCCATCTATTCATCCATTCATCCACCCACCCACCTGCACACCTACCAAACATGCAAAAATTGTTATTTCTGGTTTAAATATTAAAATATGGTACAAGATGCAATGGAAAGAGAGGGTCTGTAATGAGATTAAAACTTAATATAAACAAATACACATGCAGCTACCCCGAACAAAGAGGAATAAAAGGCAAATGTCATGTAATTATATTCGAATGTTTTAATAGTAATGGAGTGGTAAAAGGAAAAATGTCTGCTAGCAAGGGAAGAGTTTTCATAAGAGGGGGGAAATGCTGGGCTCCTATAAGAGTTTGAACTTTATTTGTTCAGCTGTGAGAAAGCCACTCAAGGTTTCTAAGCTGAAGGTCTCAGGCTCAAAGTTGTGTCTACTGAAGACTCATTTGACAGAACTGATTAGAGCAACAGTTGTATGCGTGCGCGCGTGTGTTTTCTCAAATGAAACACTACTGAATGGAGGTCATTTGTGGGGGTGGAGGGTTGCAAGTAATTTATGATAAATATACAAAACCAAAACTTGAGAATGATTTACTTTTTTGTATTAATCTGAGCATATTCAAGGTTATTTCTAAAAGGTGTCACTTTTATCAAATGTTTTATTAAATAGCAGATAAATGGACACAGGATGGCCTGGGCCCAGGGAATAGGGTGAACTTGAACACATCTACTAGAGTGTGTCTGTTTGGGGAAAGTCCTCTGTCTTGGGAACTCTAGCAGGTTTATAGGTGAAGGCCAGTGAAGCAGATTAAAGGTCAAGAAGATCTTGCAAACAGGAAGCTTCTGCAATCCTTGAAGATGAAGTAATACAGAGCTAAGAAAGCCAGATGTCATCCAGGGGCACCTGGGTGGCTCAGTCGGTTAAGCATCTGACTCTTGATTTCAGCTCAGGTCATCTCTCATGGTTTGTGACACAGAGCCCCGCATCAGGCCTCTGCCCTGCTGGCATGGGGGCTGCTGGGAATTCTCTCTCTCCCCATCTCTCTCTGCCCCTCTCCTGTGCTTGCTTGCTCTTTCTCGCTCTCAGGAAGAAAAAAAAAAAAAAAAGGACAGAAGCCATCTAAGTGGAGGAAGGAGTAGATAAGCAAGAAGCAACCAAGGGAAACCATGTAAAGTCACTTGTTGCAGAGGAAAAGTAAATGGGAGAAAGTAATCTTTGAAATCAAAGTGTAAGGATAGGTTTCAAAGGCTCTCAGGAAATCAAATTAATAACATTTTCCTAGGAGTTTTAAATTAAAATCTCATAACTATAAGGCAACATAGGATTTATATACAATATGTTGGCAGCCACTATTGAAAATTATTTCCATTTTAAATTTCATGACATGCATATGTCTGTTCTTCACAATCACATCTGGTATCTAAAGCACTCTGGATCCCAACTTACTCAAACAATAAAGAATAAGTGAACTTTAAACACTTAGTCAAGAATTCAAGTTTTATCTCCACCAAAAGGACACCAATCATCGGAATACTGAGTCCATCAGAGGGTCAGGGGTCATTTCATTAGGTCGACGATCTGTGAAGCAGGAGGTCAGTCACAGCCTCTGTGTTCGCACCGCCATCTCTTCACGCCAGCCAAGTTCCTTCCGCTTCAGAAGGCCTTCACAAACACTGTTCCCTCTGCTGGGACCACACTGCCCTTCTGGCTCACGTCTACGCAGCCTTAGGACCCCCACGTGTGTCCTTTTCTAAGGAACCCTTGTCCTAAACATGCCCCGCTCCCCCAGGCCATAAAGTCAGAGGCCCGTGTGGTCTTACACCACAGCCCCGCTTCTTCCGGCTGAGGTGAACAGCTCCGTTGGGCACAGCGGGCCCTGTGTCTCAGGCCAATAAAAATGACTCGTTTTAATTTATTATAAAACTAGAAGAAAAAATGAATATAATAACGAATACACAATAATGACTCCATCCTGGATTATATTCATCCTCATACCACCAGAGCCAAAACTTAATTGTTTCACTGAGGAAGGGGCCTGAAGGGCAACATGTCTCAGGATGACAGAAGTCATAACACATCCCTAGTTATTTTGCAGAATTTCGACAAAGAAATGAATCCCCAAATGGTTTTGTTTTTTTCAAAGCTAAATGATAATACCTACTTGGGGATTAATAAAATGATAAATTGCTTACAGCACTTAGTATCTGACACACAGCAATAAATGTTAGCTCTTATTACTACCTAAACAATAATCAGAAACACTACTTGTTACATTGCTTATAAGAAGGTGAATATAATATATTCCTCTTGATTTTAGTTTCCAGAATAAGTCTGTTTCTTATAGAAGTTTCTGTGCTCTCTTTCACTAAGAACCATGTGACCCAATAGCATCCCTCTTAGATGTCAGAAAACTCATAAATAAATTAAGGGATAAACCACACTAACTCCCTCCAGGTGCTGGGGACACATTTCTCTGCTATTCTTGACTTGTGATTTTATTTTTTAATTTTCTTTATCTACATTTTAATGCTACAGAAAGTGGAAGACTACCAAAACGTGAAGGTAGGAAGAACTCAAAATGAACAAAGGCCTCCCAGCAGCCTAAGCCAAGAAGTACTATCTACATTTCAGGTTTATGAATGACCTAATGTTATTTCTTTGAATTTTCCTGCTATACTTAAATGAAGAGTACCAAACATATACACACAGTATAAACAAATTATATTCATTTTGAAAATACCACATTTCATACATTTTAAGAACTGCATGAGTACATTTCAAAGTTAATGTTAGTAGACTAAAAGTAATATATGTATATTCCTAACTTTCTGACAAACGTCCAAAGATGGACACATGTACTCAGAGGTTCAAGAAGGCTGGAGAATTCTTCCATATGCAGGAAATCAAGAGTCAGGGAAACTCTCATGAATCTCTGATTTCACGACTTTATTGGTGTGTTAGTTTATCATGAATCTAAAATGAAGTACCATTAATTTAGTGCCTTAAAACAATGCAAATTCATTATGTCACAATTCTGTAGAAGTCTGATATGAGTTGCACTGGGCTAAATTATGATGTCAGCAAAAGTGCATTCCTTTGTAGAGGCTCCAAGTAAGAATCAATTTCCTGGTCTTTTCCAGCTTCTTTCGGCCTACCTATATTCCTTGCCTTTTGGCTCTCCTCCTCCATCTTCAAGGCCGTTAACAGTAAATGGAGTCCTTCTAATATCGAATCACTCTGACTTCCTCTTCTGTTTCCTTTTTCACTTTCAAGAACTCTAATGATTACATGGGTCCAAACAGATAATCCAGGATAATCTCCCTTCTCAAAACATTTCATTGAATCACAACTACCAACTCTCTTTTGCCATATAATGTAACATATTGCATTTGTCCTGGGAATTAGAATGTAGACATCTTTGAAAGAGGTAGGCTTTTATTATTCTGCCTACCACAATTGATAACTATTACATATGCAACAAAATAGAAAAGATGTAACACTTAAAAAATATAATGCTTAAAAGAACTCCAACCCAGCAAGGATATGGTCTGAATTTAATAAAGCTATTTACTGACCTAAGAACTTGTTCAAATCTATTTTAGCACATGTACCTCTATCTTATTCTTCTCCCTGAATATGCTCATGATTCAAACTCAAGCATACCAGCTTTGTTGTACTATGGAACAGCAGAAAATAATGTAATCTACCACAGGATGAAACAAGAAAATCTAAGAATTCGTTACTGTCATATATTTAACATTTCTGGATTTTCCAGAATATAGTTCATATATAGTTCAGGACTCTATCTCTATCTCTCACACACACAGACACTCCTCCAATAATTTAGAAGACAAAAAAAATTTAAACTTTAAATATCTGAGGTCTCCATCCAATCAATATTAAATTATTACCATTTAAACATATTACTAGAGATACTGTAAATGTTGGTCTCTAAAATTAAGTTACCCAGTAGAAAAAGTATAAACATTAGGTTCATTACACAGAGGGATAGGTAAGAGATACTTACAGCTAACTAAAGAATAATTAGCCATTCTTTCTATTACCAACCTACTAACAGTGTCAATGTTGATTTCATATTCAATGGAAGTTAACACCTGCACAAATCTGTGGATCAGGAGCTCCACGCATATCATTAACTTATGTAATTCTGATCCTAGGAACACTCAACCAATGGTGTTGAATTTCAATCTCTGATGAACTGGCTGGATTTAAAATTATAACATAAAACATACAGGAAATAAAATTATTTCACAAAGAAATAAAAGTCTTGTAATGAAACATATATAAGCAAAAACATAGAGGAAGATTAAAACAAAATTCTAGGGGCCCCTGGGTGGCTCAGTTGGTTAAATGTCTGACTCTCAGTTTCAGCTCAGGTCATGAACTCAAGGTTCACGAAACTGAGCACCCGGTCGGTCTCTGGGCTGAGAGTGTGGGGCCTGCTTAGGAGTCTCTCTCTCTCTCTCTGACCCTCCAGTGTGTGCTTGCTTGCTCGCTTGCTCTCTCAAAATACATAAATAAACATTAATTTAAAAATTTTAGTTTGACTCCTATTGTGGATATAATTTTGTAAAAATATTTCTCAATTCATTTTGGAAAATAATTATGAAGAAAGCCTGAAAATAAAAGAGAGAAGACATAATCTAATATCAAACAAAATAACAGTTTAATGAATTTAAATAATTCCCTCAATCTATCAATCAAAACAGTATTTCATTATCTCTAATGATCAACATCTCTCAACTTCTGAACTAGTGACAATGTAAAATAAAGTCCTACACATATTTCTTCTAATTGACTAAAATCCAAACGAATAAATTATACTTAGAGACCATCCCCTAAATTAATTTAGAATGTTTAATTACACTCCAATATGCAATAAAGAATTGGTTCTCCTTATTGTTAAACTTAGACAATAATGATTAGTATTTATATAAGTGGCATGATGCTCAAATATTCTTTTAAAGAGACAAAAACCTGCTTGAAGTGATGTGGGAATAAGAAATGGATGAATGGGTGAATGGTGGGAAAGTTAAACCAATAAATAAAATATGCCATGCAGAAAAAACAAACCATGCAACTCCATGTGTAGTCCAGGAAAGATGTTAGGAAAGATGCCTTCAGACTGCAAGGCGCTCCCTTATTCTGTCCACAAATGAATTCTAAGAAATTGTCTTCTGTTCAGCCATCTGGCTGCAGAACTGGTACAGAGATTCCGACAAAGAACAAAGTAGAAATCAGCTCAAAGGAGTTTCTCAGAACTCCAGAACAGTGGAACCAAAGGAAAAGCCCTTTAGAAGTTGAGAGCACCTCTTGTAGAAACAAATCAGGTAAATGAGAACCTATGAAAATGCAGAGCATTTTTAGAATCAATACCTTGAACAGCACAGCAATTTTAAAGCACTGGGGGGAAAAAACTGAGTCATATCTCCATTACAGAGTAGAAATACTCATCCCCAGAGATATTCTATAAAGCCAGAATAATGAGCGTTGAGTATACAAGACACATCACCAAGCTGACTCTATGCCTTGGATATCTATCACATGACAAGCGTTAACCTTTGGAAGCAGCGTGCAAAAAATGTAGTTACGACAAACACTCTATAATCTGGCTCAAAATTCACAAAGCTTCTATTGAAACAGGTGTCTCTGACTTAATTGGCCAATCCAGCAGCCATCTCTCAGTCCTTCTACCCATTTCTCCAAGCAGGTATTGACCATATAAAAGGCAAACATGAATTAAATCCAACCACAGGCATTGAGAAACAATAAAAATAAAATCACTACATCAATTGTTGTAATAAAGTGAAACTGCCAAATAGTAGTAGTGTATTCAAGAACTAAAAAAGGAAGGAAGGAAAGTCTAAACTCTTTTCCTTGTTCTTTCCAAGATTCATTTTTCCACTGTGACTTTTGACCCCATCCACTCTCATACTTTATGGGATTCTGCTATACAATTAACCTTTCTTGTTCAAGCTCTCCATTTCTGGATCCTTCTCTACTCAACACATATAACCATGCTTAAGCTTGTCTATCATCAGTAGCAAATAGAAAATATTAATCTAAAAGTTATATTCATCTTAATAAGGCTTGAAACTATTTTAGATGGATACATCTAATACTGTTTACCTTATTGGTATTCAGCTATTTTTAAATTTTTTTCAGATGTTATACTAGAGAGTCACCTCAAATCATAGTACAAAATGGGGCTAGAATTACTACTAACAATGTTAATAGCATCCTTAAGTGAATCAGGAGGCTCTTGGAAAATACTGTCACAAAATGAATAAAAACATAAATGGTTTAAGTGCTTGTACTGTAAAATGTAATACATAACTGAAATATTAGGAAAGACAAATATTGTTACCTAATCCCAGAGTGTCATAAACAAAATGTAAACCATTTAGATTAAATTAGTTAACTTCTGCCAAATATTTGCTGATTTGCCTTTTGGTTATGCTGAGCTTATTTTCGTTACATAGAGTACAGTGTGAGTTTTATTTTCTTTTGTTCGTGTGTGTGTGTGTGTGTGTGTGTGTGTGTGTTACATAGAGTACAGTGTGTTTTCTTTTGTTCGTGTGTGTGTGTGTGTGTGTGTGTGTGTGTGTGTGTGTCGGTGTGTTGTCTTTTGTTTTTTGTTTTGTTTTGTTTCTTGATGCATCTTTTCTCCACTACCTACTTTGTGGCTAAAGCATAGATGCTACCTAAAAACAATCAAACAAACCATCTGAGCAATTAGTCTTTTATTGCAAAAAATATTACTTCCTGAAGTGGCTAGGGGGGATTATTTCCCTTCTTCCACATCCTATTAGTATTTTCCCTTTTATTCAGAAAAGGTAACTCCCTCACAAAGAGGCCCTGGCACTGGCTTATTTCATCCTTGCATGCACATTCCCAGTAAGTGATATAAATGACAGGAAGAGATAGATTAAGGGGGACTGAATCCACAGTGCACATTGTGGAGAATGACACTCTTTCTAAGCACTCCATCTATCATAATATTAGGGTAGTAGGGTTTGGTGAAGACCCCATCTAATCCAACAAAACCAAATGAGTATAACATAGACCCAACACTAGAAACTGGATAAGAAGATCAAATTTGATCTTTAGGGAAAGAAATTTCAGAGGCTGTGTCAGTTTCTAATTACTCCAAGAAGAAATATTATGCACAATAAATAGTCAAAGCCACAACCACAGACTGCCTAGGAAGTAAGGCAGGTGCCCTGTTGAACTAAAAAGGTCCCTTGATGAACTAAAACCTCATAATTTCAGTTTAAGGGAATATATGTTCAAACAATTGTCTTGCTATATTTGTTCATCATCATTAGCATTTCATACGGCAAGAATGGAATGAAATCATCCTATACAAACGCCCCTCCTTCTGAAGATCTTTGAAAAAAAAGAATCTTTCCAACTTCCACGTAAATGTTAGTTTTTAGTAAACTTCATAGTTTCAAAGTAGTTTTATGGAGAAATCCTGGCACAACAGGAGCAGCAGCTTATCAGGACATGAAGAAGGTAGAGAGCAGTAGGTTTATTAAGAAAATATTTAAAATGACTACTTACACAAGTTAAAATATCATACCTAATGACTCCCAGCTGCAGTTTAGGTATCTTTACTCTAGTCTTTGTTACCATTCATAACAATGAAGAATTTCTAAGTCAATACTTCCTAACTTCTAAG
This sequence comes from Suricata suricatta, assembly GCF_006229205.1. Lineage (NCBI taxonomy): Eukaryota > Metazoa > Chordata > Mammalia > Carnivora > Herpestidae > Suricata > Suricata suricatta. The sequence continues at coordinate 20,924,367 of NC_043708.1, read as the reverse complement.
AGGGCGATGACATTAACTTCTCAGTAGAGGTCCTTCCTTTTTGAACACTCCAGCCAAAACCCTACAGGCCTAGAATAGCCCAGAAAGCACAGATAGTTCAGATCTGCAAATCTGGCAGCACTCACTGATAAACTCCTTGCACATTGGTTTCAGTTAACATGGCATGTGTCAGTTAATATGATATTAAATCAAACTAAAAATATTAGTGCAGAGAATGGCAATTCAAATGAACAGGAAGTTATTCTGTCATGTTTCACTTATAAATAGGTTCACCATATCTGTTCTATGTAATAGATAATTTTCTAAGATAGTGAAGGGAATCAAATATAAATTTCTACATAATTCATTTTGGTATTTCTGAAATATCTAAATTTAATCGTGGGTCTTGCTGCTCTTCTCATCTCCTATGTATATACCATTGTAAACAAATGCTGAAACATGCAAAAAGAGATCACATTGCAGATAAATCCTGCACAGAATCTTTCTTCCTCCCCTCTTATAAGAATCCTGCTACATTCTTCATGATTTAAATCAAAGAACATGTCCTACAAAAAATTTCCTTATATGGGCATCTACCCAAGTAATCAATACTTCCATTTTCACCAGGACATGTTGCTTATATTTCTAGTAACATATTTATTTTACCCTACTTCCTAATAAATACGTTTATACATCTCCAACTGGAATAGCCTTTGGTTGGTCTTCATTACTTACATTAGGTCTTTACTATTTCTGAATCACCAGACAGCACCTAACACATCTTACACACGTAAGGCAAAAGATTACCATACTAATTCTCTGTTAACAAAAGTTTGGCTCTTCACACAACTTTTTCATTTGTGACTTTAAGGAATAAGTAAGGAATAGAATCCCTCTTTCTCCGCCACTACTTCCTAACTTTCTTATTTCTCCCAATGGTAAAACTATTGAGATCTTAGAATCTCATCTATGTCTTCTATCACCTACACTGCCCAAACTTGCACTAATTCCTCCAGAATACCTTTTGCATTTGTTGCCACTACCAACATCCTTCTTCTTTTGTTTTTATTCAGACTATTACAATAGGCTCATTAGTAGACACATTCACACAATCAGTACTAAACAGGATCTAATAACAGTCTCAAGAAATATATGGAGCAAAAAAAGTAACACACACACACTCACAAAGTAATACCTCAATACTTTAACAATCTTCTATAAGGTACTGATCGAAGGAGACAAAATCAGTAGGGTTACAGAAGTCACCAGGGACAGAGAACATTATGAAACAATTTGGCATAACTATTTATAAAGTATTTCATAATTAATGCAGAACATAACATGTTTTAAAGTGCACATAGAAAATTCATTAAGACCGCATTGGGGGCCATAAAACAAGTCCTGGTAAACTTCAAAGAGTCAAAAATCATGGAAAATATATTCTACAACCACAAGAGTACCCAGTTAGGAACTGATAAGAGAAGAGGAGGAAAACTCACCATATAACTGGAAATTAAATAACACACTTCTAAAAATAGCCCATAGGTCAAAGATGAAATCCCGAGGGAAATATTTTCTAATGCAAACTAAATGATAATGAAAAACCAACACTGCAAGTGCACTGCACCTTCAAGTGCACTAGAGCAGCAGTTCACAAGGGACGGTTTGGGAACTAATCAAGACCCCTTATTAATAATATGAAGATTTAACTTTTTAAGAATATAAAGTGGTTCTGATACCAAAAAAAAGAGAGAATCACTGCAGTATAGCAATCAATAATTTCTAACTGGAACACGCAGAAAGAATAATCCTGGTAACTGAGGCAACCCCTGGGTGACTCAGTCAGTTAAGCGTCCGATTGTGGATTTTGACTCAGGTCGTGATCTTACAGTTTGTGAGTCTGAGCCCCATGTCGGGCTCCCTGCTGACCATGTAGCGGCTTCCCAGGATTCTCGATCCCTCCCTCTCTCTGAGCCCCCTCCCAGCTCTCTCTCTCCCTCAAAAAGAGAGAAAGAAAGAAGACTTACAAAAAAAAGAAAAAGAAGAAGAAGAATCTTGATAACTAAAAAGAAAAACCAAAAATATTTTTAGAGGATTATCATATGTAAAAGTTTTATTTTTCTTAGTGTGACACTGTATTAAGTCTCCTTCTTAAATTAATAAAGTTCACCAAAAAAGAATTGACACTAAGCCTGACACAAGCTACACACAAGATTCCCATACATGGTGCTGTTTTTCCTCCTTCCATCACAACTAGTATCTAGTATCCCTACTAGAACCAAACAGAAAAGCAGTTCCAAAGTTCCTGTTAAAGTATTGCCTCAAATTCTCCTTCCCTTACTCTGTTGTGTTCGCCACTGTCCTTATAACCTTCTAATATATTAACAATTTACCTATTTATTACACTTATTTTCTGTCACTCCACTCAATACAATGTAAGCTAAACAAGAGGACTTTTCTTCCCTTTATTCACTGATGTATCCTCAGCACCTAGCATAATGTCCACGACAAAACTGGCACAGGGTAAATATTTAGTGAATAAATTAATGAATATTTTACCGAAGTAAAATATAAACTTCAGCATTTTATCAGGGAAAAACACACATCTTACCAAATGAACACCTGCAAATGGCCAGGACACAGGGCTATGTACACAGGAGAGATGCGCTAACTGAAGGAAAAACTCTCAGGGTGAACAGCTTTCTCTTCTGGATCCAGAAATGAAGAAAAATGGGGAGACAAGAGCCAGGAAAAGGAGAGGGATTTGGAAATATTCCAAAGTAGAGACAAGAGAAATAGGGGTTTTTTCCCCGTCAATCCTAGACTTCCATGCATGTAAACGAAGAAAGGTAAGAGTAAGAACAGCTGACACACCTCGCTTCTCTTGTTGTATTTCTTCCAGAAGCTGCTCTTGCCTTTCTATCTGTTCGAAGAGGCACTGGAGCTCCGACTCCTTGTTTTCGGCCATACTCCTCAGCTGCTGTCTGCAGAGCATCAGCTCGTGCCGCAGGCTCCGCTCTCTGTTCTCTCGCTCTTTCAGCTCCTCACAGAGCCACTGAAGTTTAGTCTACAAAAATGACACACAGATCTAATCTTTCAGAAAATCTAGAAAACAGTGAGCGTTTCAAAACATGAAGGGTCAGTCAAGATAATCTGAAGAGACAATAACAGACGTAAGCAAAATTAAAAAAATATCTGTAATGTTTTCATTTGCAGAATAACTTCAAATTTGGTGTCAAAATTAAGCCAATTTTTCTTGGATTTTTATAAAATATCTGATACCCTCTATCATCTTTGGAAAGGCAATACTACAGAGAAGTCTGGCCTACTGAATTCCCAGTCATAATACAGTTAGATCCCCGATGTGATATATGGATGGCAGTCTAGTCACTTTAAAGCATTTTAAAGTCAAACATACCCCACAACACAACTAGAGACTTGTTGAAAAATGCAATTTAATTCAGAGATTTAAAAAAAAAGATAAAATTCATAGTTTGGTTCCAAAAATGCATATCCAGCTAATCAGGAAAAGATATTCTATATCGCATGAGGGAGATAAAGTTAGTATTTGCCCCCATTTAAAAGACTAAAGAATTTAATTGAAGCAACTCTCATTTTCTCAGACTCTAACCACACCATCTTTATTAGTTAGATATTTAAATCAGGGATGAGTTAAAAAAAATCTTCCTTTCACCTTCACTAGGACAGGATTTCAGTCAGGTCACAGGACCCTCCCAAGTGAGCCTTAAAGTTCTAGTTGATTTTAAATAAAAGAGTAATCTTTACTTCAGTAAAAAGCAAAATAAAGGGAGAGTGGACTAAATGGAAAATTAGGTTAAGCTAAGGAAGAATTTCCCTGAACAGCATTCATCAGTAGGCAAGTAAGTGCTAGGCCCTCCAGAAATCTAGAAGGTTCTCAGGATATGCTATAGTAAATTGAAAGTAGTATCCTGTGGTAGGATAGTTCAGCCTGGGATAAGGTGAGACTGGGATACGGCGCTAGGCTGGGGGATCCCCACGTGGATCAGCTTTCAAATACCCCCACAACAGAAAAAGATTCCCAGTTTTTCTGGTCAGAAGGTCTGTCTAGCAGACAGCATCTCTATGACCTAAAACAAATGTCATCACTAGTCAAATTACGGAGAAATTATACAATAATATTGTAAGGCAACCAAAATATAGTACGTGACTGGGTTACAGGAAGGGAAATGGTGCTTGCGAAGGCACAAGCTAGATCACACTTATAAATACTCATCAAAAACAAGGGGGGGGGACCTCATGGAAGTTTGCCTTCCAGATTGATGGCGGAGTTCTGCGAAGCTGCTCTTTAATGAAAATGTTAGGTAGAGGCTAGATAAGGGAGGGGAAGGACCGAGCTGCAGGACCAAAGTCCCACTCCACATTCCAAGAGGGTACTGCCAAGAAGATGGGGCTCTCTCTTCTCCCAGTTCACAGTCACGTTATGTGGTATTATAGCATAATAAGGAAGTATTTGGTCTTTGCCCCTAATTCTTGCCACAGAGCTCCTAAAAGCCCTGGAGTAAGAATGCCCTTTGTTATTTATAACAAGCTGTAGCTCACACCCAAGCTCAAGCTAATGAGGTGGTTTAGGGTGGGAGGTGGACACTTAACCAGCTAAGCCACCCAGGCGCCCCTAAAACCTCTTGAACAATGAGGTTGGATTAGCTCCAGACTGGTGAATATAGCTACAAGCCAGGAGCAGGAGACATCCCCAAACTCTATGGGAACTCTTGGGGACCTTGCCCTATAGCACCTCTTCATCTGGCTGCTTATTCGTATCCTTTATAAATAAACTAGTAATAGTAAGTAAAGCATCTCCCTTAGGCCTGTGGGCCATTACAGAAAATTACTGAACCTGAGGAGAGAGCTGTGGGAACCCCTATTTTAGCCAGGTCCGAGGGAAGTGCAGGTAACCTGGGGACCCAGTACTTGTGACTGACATCTGAACTGGGTACAGTTAGGACTGAGCCCTTAATCTGTGGTTATCTGTACTAACTCTGGGCAATTCGTGTCAGAGCTGAATTAAATTGTGGGACACCCCATTGGTACCTGCAGAGAACTGGAGAATTACCTCATGTGGAAAACTCACACATCTGGAATCAAAAGTGATGTGAGCAGAAACAGATCATTAATAGTAAGTATGGCACTGTGAGGTCAGACAGCTAGGATTTTTCGTCGTAGCTCTCATGTGAGTAGGCTAAACTGCTGACAAGTGCAGAAGAGAACCTAGGGGTTCCTTCCATTACCGACCCCTCACAGCGTGGCCACTCTCCCTCCGTCACAGCAGCCCGAGAATACTGGTATCCAATCTGCCGTCTCCACAGACCGCGGGGAAGAGGGTCAAAAGCCGCAGGATCACATCAAGATTTGGAAAAAAGCGTATGATGAAATACGACACCTATTCCCAATAAAGATACTCAAAGAAGGGGATGGAAGGGAAATTTCTCAACCTGATAAAACATTTTTATGAAAAACCCCTAACTATTATCATACTTAATGGTTAAAGACTGAATGTTTTATCCTTAAGAGCATAATTATATAAGAAAATAAAGTCTGCTTTCACCACTTTTATCTAACATTGTCATAGGAGGTCATTTCAGGGCAATTATGCAGGAAAACATCATTCTATATCAATCACTTGTATTTCTATACACTTGAATCATCAATCCGAAACTAAGTTAAAAAGACCATCATGTTTACAAGAGAATCAAAAGAATACTCAATATCATACTTTTAAAAAGTGCAAAACTTTTAAATACTCTGAAAACAACAAAACACTGTTGAAAAAATTAAAGAAGGCCTAAATAAATTCCATGTACATACCATCGGAAAACTTAATATCATTAAGGTATTAAGAGAAATACTCCCCAAACTGATCTACAGACTTAATACAACACCTATCAAAATCCCACCTGACATCTTTGGAGAAACTGACAACGTGATCTTAAATTGCATATGGATATTCAAGAGACCTAGAATAGCCAAAAACAGGTATTGAAAAAGAAAAACAAAGTTGGAGAAGTCACACTAAACTGATTTTAAAACTGACTAGAAAGCCTGAGTAATCAAGACAGTGTGGTACTGGCATTAGGACAGACATAGATCAATGGATTTAAACACATACATATATCAACAACAGCCAAAACATGGAAAGAGCCCAAATGTCCATCACCTGATGAGTGGATCAAGAAGATGTGGTATATATACAATGGAGTATTACATGGCAATGAGAAAGAATGAAATATGGCCATTTGTAGCAAAGTGGATGGACCTCGAGGGTGTCATGCTAAGCAAAATAAGTCAGGCAAAGAAGGACAGATACCATATGTTTGCACTCATAGGTCTAACAGGAGAACAGCAGAAACCTAATGGAGGACCAGGGGGAGGGGAATAGGGAAAGAGAGTTGGGGAGAGAGAGGGACGCAAAACTTGAGAGACTACTGAATACTGAAAATGAACTGAGGGTTGAAAGGGAAGGGGGAGGGGGGAAAAGGTGGTGGTGATGGAGGAGGGCACTTGTGGGGAAGAGCACTGGGAAACCAAATTGACAATAAACTATTTAAAAAAAATAAACACATACATATATTGTCAATTGATTTTAAACAAGGGTTCCAAAAACAATTTGATGAGGAAAGATTAGTCTTTTCTACCAACAGTACTGGGAAAACTGAATATCCACATGCAAAAGAATAAAATTGGACCCATACTTCACACCATCTTCTAAAATTAATTCAAAGGGCACCTGGGTAGCTCAGTTGGTTAAGCATCTGACTCTAAATTTTAGCTCAGGTCATGATGTCATCATTCCTGGGTAAGAGCCCTATGTCAGACTCCATGCTATCAGTATGGAGCCTGCTTGGGATTCTCTCTCTCTTCCTCCCTCTATCCTTCCCCAACTCTCTCAAACTAAATAAAATATAAAAACATTAACTCTATGGGGCACCTGGGTGGCTCAGTCGGTTAAGCCTCCGCCTTAGGCTCAGGGCAGATCTCACGTTCGTGGGTTCAAGCCCCGCGTCAGGCTCTGTGCTGACAGCTAGCTCAGAGCCTGGAGCCTGCTTCTGGTTCTGTGTCTCCTTCTCTCTCTGACCCTCCCCCTCTCATGCTCTGTCTCTCTCTGTATCAAAAATAAATAAAACATTAAAAAATAAATAAATAAATAAAAACATTAACTCTAAATGGATCAAAGACCTAAATATAAGAACTAAAAATATCAGATTCCTAGAAGAAAGCACAGGTATAAGTCTTTGTAACCTTGGTTTGGCAACCTGGATTTCCTAGATACAACACCAAAAGGACAAACAACCAAAGAAAAAAGCTGCTAAGTTAAAAACATTGTGCTTCAAAGGTCACAATCAACAAAGCGAAACAACAACCCATTGAACAGGAGAAAATAACTATAGATCATATATCTGAGAAAGGACAATTTAGGATGATACATAAAGAACTCAGTAACAAAAAGACATAATGATTTAAGCAAGGGACATTTATTCAAAGAACATATACAAATGGCCAATAATCACATGATAAGATGCTCAGTATCATTAACTATCACAGAAATGCAAATTAAAACCACAGTGAAATTCCATTTGACACACAGGATCAAAAAGAAGAGACGATTACAACTGTTGGTATGTGTAGAGGAATTAAAGTTCTTATATAATGACGGTAGGAGTGTATAATCCTGCACTTTGGAAAGCCATCTGGCAATTCTTCAAAAGGGTAAACATCGTTACCAATTAACCCTAAATTCTACTCCTAAGTATGTATTTAGAAGAAATGAAAACCTGTTCATGCAAAAACTTGTACCCAAATGTTCATAGCAGCATTTGTCATGATAGCCAAGAAATGGAAAAAAAAAAACATAAATAAACGTCTACTGATAAATATCCATACACTGGACTATCATTTAGCAATGAAGTGAGGTACTGATACATGCTACAACACAGATAAGCCTTGACAACATTCTGCTAAATGAAAGAAGTCATTCATAAAGGACCACATACTGTATGATTCCATTTATAGGAAATGTCCAGAATTGGCAAATTTTAGAGACAGAAAAATTATTCATTGACTAAGGCTATGAGGGGGGGGTGAGTGGGATGGACAAACTTAGGATGTGATTGCTAAGGGTCCATATGTTCTTTGTAGGGTGATAAAATATTCCAAAATTCATTGTGGTTGTGGCTTCACACCTCCCATGAATACACCTAAAAGAACTGAATGATACACTCTAAATAGGTCAATTGTAGGGTATGTGAATTATATCACAATTCTGCTATTTAACAATTAACAAAAGAAAGAAAGGAAATAAGATGGAACAGAAAAACAAAGCTAAAGTTGAATCTCCTTGCAGAGATGGAGATTGGCCTGGCCTTAGTAGCTGCTACATAACTTATAGGCCTCTGTCTTACCTGAATAGCACTAGATAAAAATAGAAAGTCCCCAATTTAAATTAAGCTGTGTGGGGTGCCTGGGTGGCTCAGTCGATTAAGCATCAGGCTTCAACTCAGGTCATGATCTTGCACTCAGTGAGTTCAAGACTGTGTTGGGACCTGTGCTGACAGCTCAGAGCCTGGAGCCTGCTTCAGATTCTGCATCTCCTTCTCTCTCCGCCCCTCCCCCACTTGAGTGCAAGCTCACACATGCTCTCTCCTCTCTCAAAAGTAAATAATATTAAAAAATTTTTAAAAATACATAAATTGAGCTGTGGACTTCCAATTATGATTGTAAAAATTTAATTAAGACTGCTTATTTCCCAATATCCATTTTGAAATTCCCATGCAAATACAAAAAGATAAAAAGCTTCCATAGGACAGGGAACCAGGAAACATAGTCAACTCTCTATCACATAAAAGGAACACTTTCTATTACATCTTTTTTCTAAATAAAGCATGGAGGCAGAATATAGGGTCAAAGGTAAAGGAGAGTGCTATGCCACCATCCCCTCGGAACCACAATGTGAGAGACAAGGAAGCGAAATGGACTCTTCTTTCAAAACCACCCTCCATTTACAGAGTGGGGCACATGTTGGAGGCTGGAACTCAAGAGACTGTTACCAATATTCAAAGCAAGTGAAAATGAAAAGGAACGGACCCAAGTATGTGTATTTGAGATTTAAATGTTAGGGGGAAAAGACAGAAAGGAATCAGTACTGATGTTTAAGTTTCTAGCTGAAGAAACTGTGAAAGAGGAAAACTAGAAGCAAAAATTTAGAGATTAAAAAGTTAACAACAGATTGGAAACAGATGACGCTGTTAGGACTAACACACGGAAGTATAAATGACTGGTTGGATATATAGATCTAAAGCTCAAGAGATATGGATGAGACATACAAAGTAAAGACTCAACAGCATCAAGGCAAAACAGCCATGGAGTGTCTATGGAGACAAGAGAGAAAGAGTTTAGAAGAGATGAACAGAAGAGAAATCTAAAAATAAAGCTGAGTAGTAGTACTTGGAAAGGCAGGAAGAAAATTCAGGTCTTCCAAAAGGAAGAAATAAAAATACTGTAAGAGAATGGATATACTTAGTGTCAAAAATTGCCATGAGAAAAGGGCCAGTATATTTAGCAATTAAAACAATATACATCTTTGTCAAAAACAAATGAAGTCCAGCCCACCAAACCAAAATGGACTGAAAATATGAACGCCAAACTGTTGATGAGGATTATGCCAACTCAGGAGAGAGGTGTAGAAAGGGAAAATAGGATATATATTCCAAATTTATTGTGCATATGTCTGTATTGCTAAAAGTCTTGAAAATGAGGATGTGTTCAATGCACTATGTAAGAAAAATTATCCTAGACAATTTAATCAGTAATTTTAGATACAAGTCAGGTGGAAAATGATTCTAAAACATTACTACTTAAGTCATTTATTAATTGATATTAACTAGGCAAACTAAGAGAAAGTCTACACTATTGCTGCCTGCTTCTACGTCAAAACTACAATCTGAATAGAGGCACCTGGGTGGCTCAGACGTTTGACGGGTCAACTCTTGATTTCTGCTCAGGTCATGATCTCAAGGTTTGTGAATTCTAGCCCCACGTGGGTTGTGTGCACACAGAGCCTGCTTAAGATTCTCTCTCCCTCTCTCCTCCACTCCCCTCTCATGCCTGCATTCTCTCTCTTTCAAAATAAATAAATAAACTTTAAAAAAAAAACAATCTGAATCTATAGATCATACTTTTGTTCACCTCATCAAACTTTAGTAGTTACTCAAGAAAAATAAATAAATGGAAAAGCCCAAGTAATTGTCGTATTACTATTGGCATGATGCAAGGGAAAAGGGGAAAATCAGAGGTATAACTTCTGGAAAGGATGTATTTTCAACCAAGTCCTTTTGCTGCTTATTTGTCACCTTAAACATGTGCACATCTTTATCCTTCTATATTAATAATTTTGGTATACTAAATCCTTAAGACTTTTTTCAAGAATTTAAAAATATTCTTCAATTTAAAGCACCGTGGGAGTGGACGTGTGCTCATGTTTGTATGCGCACACACACTACAGCTAGTAGTGTTCTGCACATAGTGAGGACAGGACACCTGCAATTAAGTAAAAAATTAGATGCTGTTAAGTTCTTGCAGAGAGGTAGCACCTTGCATTTAAGTAATAAAACAGAAAAGTAAAATATCTTGAAAACAAAAAAATCCAAAACTTTTGGTATCATATTGAGAGAGTTTAATGAACATTCATAAGAAACACATTTAGGACCTGAACACTATTGATTTGGATTATAAAAACACAACCAGGAAGACGGGCTGGAAGGATGCTCCTTCTAATGGGATTATGTCCCTGGTTCTTCTCAGCTCCAACAGTTTCCCATCACATAAGAATGAAACACTAAGGTTATCAGATCTTCTGATACCTCAAAAGGAAAACAAATTCCATGCTGTAATTATGCAGCTGGATACATTTTTTTAAATGTTCACTACCAACTCTACGTTTTAAAACCAATGCTGGCCAACAAAGTGAGTCTTTGGGGATCACCAGTTTCAATCACCCCGTCTAATCTGTTCTTGCCCAGTGATTTAAATGCAAATTTAGAATGTAAGTACACATTACCCTTTCCTCAAAAAGTTCCTACTTACTCCATCTCAATCTTTGGTCTGTGCTCAGTACCACTGCTAAGGGTTGATAATGGAAGAACAAAAAAAATCTGTTGTCGTAACAATAATCCTATTGGTTGTAGTAAAATAAATAAATAAATAAAAAATAACAAATAATTTCTGAAACAAAGCACTAATCAAGTTTGGTATGTGTTAAGGACTAATTGTATGTCCCTCAAGTTTACATCAAGTCCTAACCCTCAGGGGACTCTGTTTAGAGATAAGGCCTTTAGGGAGGTAATAAAGGCTAAATGAGGTTACCACAGTGGGGCCCTAATCTTAAAGGACTGGTGTCCTTCTGAGAGGAGGAAGGGACACTCTTCCAACCCCCAATTCTTCCAATAATACTCCCACCCCGCACCCCCAACATGCCCCTCCCTCTACATGAAAGATGGTCATTTACAAGTCAGGAAGAGGCCTCACCAGAAACTGACCCTGGCACCTTTATCTTGGACTTCTAGGCTCCAGAACCATAAGAAAACAAGTATCTGTTGTTTAAGCCACCCAGTCTGTGATATTTAATTATAGTGGCCTGAACAGATTGATCTATGGCTTCAGTTTATTCCTATAAAGCCTTTATTCCATCAACATACAAAATTTACAGTTAGATGCTTGTTATGAATTGAGTATGCATGCAGAATACATTATTAATCCTACAAAACAAAATACCAACTTATGGAAATTTAATCAACCAATAGTCAATTATGACAATCAGTGTTTGTTAGAGAAACACCCAACGTCTTTCAGTAAATGTCTCGGAGAAACAGCTTGGAACACAGCAGAGGAATAACTTTACCAATTCCAAATAATAATTACCTGACAAGGCTATTAATCACAGTACAAACACCATTCTATTAACCACTCACAAGAGCATCTTAAAGATTACATAATAGGCTCATTTATTTAACTACATCAGCAAGTATTGCAAAATAAACTAAAATAGAGAAACAATTTCTAAATAAGGCTGTTTTTTACCTTCATAGTTGACAGCTTGCAATTAGGTGGGAATAAGTATCTAGTAAAACAATCAAAATGATCTTTTTAATCTGTAAGAATCCTTTAGTGAGATTTAGTGTAATAATATAGTAAGGTCATTAAGGAATGACTCAAAGCTAAAACTAAGGGAAATAGAAAATTCAAATAAAAAGATTACAGCTGATAGAGTTAGCAACAAAACCGGGGCCCATAATTTTGCTACTTTTAACTACCATACTTCCTTTGCCAAAACTCAAAAAACAAATTTGAGATGAAATGTTTAAAAGCCAAAGGTAAAGGAAGACGATGGCAATTTCTGAGTATGTGCCAGGTATCCAAAACAAAAATTAAACCAAAGTGCAAACTTCAAACACAAATCAACCTCAAAATACAATTTTTTAGTAAGTGTCTCGCCTTTTCTGCATCAATCAAGAAGAAAAAAATAACTCCATAATAAGAGTACATATGTAAAAATATAAAATGCTTTTCTCCAATTAAACTGAATGTGTTCCACACACATAATCTAAAATATCCTTAATGAATCAAGATATCTGAATATTTGTATCTCATTTTGATGTCTACCCTGGAAGGATAATATACTAGATAAATATTCACATCCTTCAACAAGAATTGAATACACTGGGTCTAATACTTCTCATATAATGAGTATTTTAAGAAATCCCTATCACTAAGAAGACTACATGCATAAATGTAAGACTTATATTCAAAGGTAGATTACACTACCAATCAAAAAAGACTGGCACAGAACTCAGAGACCCACGTTCTAAATCCTTCTCAGTAACTAATTAGCTTTATGTCATTAGGTAAAACAATTCCCATGGCCTCCTTCTCATCTATAAAATGGAGAAGTTAAACTATATGACATCTGAAGCTGCTTCAGTTGTAATATTCCAGAAATGGCAGGGAGAAGCAACACCAGAACACATCATACCATCATAAGTGTGACTCTTTGGAATGATATCAAACACAGTAATAAAGGAAAATCCCCAAGTACTTTTGAAGTCTATTTCTTATCTATCTATCTAACCTTAAAAGCTTACAGTTCTGGCCAAATAAAACAATATTTGACAATTAATAGATTTACTGAAATCTTATCTGCTTGCTATTTATTCTTCAGTGATATTTAAACTGAGGAAATAACTTGAGTAGAAAAATGTCACATTCCTAATATAATTACTCTTTAAATATATATATATATTTTTTTTTTAAGCATTCAGGTAAGTACCATTGTAAGTGTTTAAGATGCGATGAGGAACAGAATGGACACAGGTCTTCCCTCATGAAGATTACAGACCACAGAAAGAGGAGGAAAATCAATGGGATAAAAGCCAACAAGGAAGAGAGTGTTATAGCCAAAGAAGCATATAAATTTACCTTTTTGCATCCTGAGGGAATAATTAACACTAGACTTCCAGAATTAAATGTATTCTGCAAACAACAGAGCACCTAGGATCTTGCCTTATGCTGAAGAGCAGCTGACACCAGCATTTCTTGTATTTGCTATCATAAAATGATTAACCCAAGATCTGGGATCAACAGTGATTGATACTCTCTTGTACCATCTTTCCATCTTGAGAGTACCTGCCTGCTTGAATTTGATCTTCCGTCCGCATTCTCTTTCAATGTCTCTGCTACGTCTCATTTTTCCCATGATTTGCACCTAAACTCTGATCTTTGCCTTTGTCCGTGCTTCTCTTTGGAGCTTTCTATCCAAATGGGTCTTTCTAGATATTGATCCCAGTGCTGGAAACTCTTTCAATACTTCTGCTGGCTTGTCTATCTAGGACTGTCTATGTCATTCTGTGCAGATACCAAACTTTGAGTGGCATCTGTTACTTTGTCTTGAAAACCATAGAAATCTCTTTCTCCATCACTCCATCTGACATAACATTAAACATCATCTGCATATTGTCACCAAATCATTACTTCAGTCTGGCCCTTCCTCTGAATCTCTACAATTTCCTTGGTTTGGACTTTCACCCCAGAGACTTTAGTCTCACCCCAAGACCTCTTAACTGGTCTTCCCACCTTTATTCCATCCTTTACATCACTATCTGAGTAATGCTTCTAAAATATGAGTATGAATTTATCAGTATCCTGTTCAAATCTTCTTTGTGGTTCCCCACCCCCCAAATGCAGAACTGAACTCAAACTTTTAAAATGGCGTTCAATGTTCTTCTTTGAAACCTATTCTCTACCTCTTTCTAGAGCCCCATCCCTGCCATTCTCTGCCTCACATTTTCATATTGTAGTATTGCCAAATCACGTGAGGTTTCTTTCCATTTACCATGCTGTTTCTCTTCCATACCATTCCTACAATTGTTTACTCTGCATGCCTGGTCTTTCCTCTTTATCCGGCCAGCTTCAAAATTCACCTGAGGGATCAGACTCTGTGGCAGCCTCTGCACACTGGTATCACCGCTCCTATATATAATACTGAAATTATTGATGTGTCAACTATTCTAGGGGGGAAAAAAATGTTCCTCAAGCAAAAGGATCATGACAAATTCATTATTATACCCACAGCATGTAATCTAACACCTGGGACACAGTAGCTACTCAGCAAATTTTTGTTAAACTGAGTAAAATTTGGCCTCTAAATGCCTTGTTGGGATTTGTGACAAAAACAAATTGTTGATCTATTGGAACTGCTTGTCCGGTGTTCCTCAATGGTATTCCTTAGTTCTCAATCCTCTTCCTGCCTGTAATGTATCATTCTTCCCATTCTTTGGTTATTCTATCTGTAAGCCTGGTCCAAATCTTAGTTGGACTTCATTATTTATATTATGTAACCAATGCCAGCAAAGCAACAGTGACCCTATCCTCACCCAAGCCCCTAGTTCTTCCAGGATTAACACTAACAGAAGAAATTCATTTGGCAGATTTATGAAAACAATTACCAAATGCCCTCAGAGGTCCTTCTAACACTGCAAGATGTCAGCATGGACGAGCTGAATAGCAACTCTACTTTCCATATAGTTTTTGTCCTCTGATTTCAGATCTTATCCTCAATACTTATGGAGCTGTCCAGTCATAGTTCATGGGAATTACAGGATGGTAGCCCATCAATAACCTAAGCCATCTTTCTGGTAAGTAGATTCAATTCCTCCTTAGTCAGTTGGTCAGCCTGGTATTGCTTATCATGACCCTTTTACGCGGTACAGGAACGGCTGTCTCATGCAGTATTAAAACACGTCTGATCAGAAGTTCAATCCCATTAAATGATAAGGGAAAACTGCTCACTAGCTCCCAAATTAAAGAGCTATGATGAAGAGTCATCTCTGGCTCTCATAATTTAACTGAACAACAGCAGTGAAAGCTTTCTGTTCAGAAATGATAAAGATTTTAACTTGAAAGAAAATTCCAAGTACATTACTCTTGTTGTCAGAATTGAGGAGTCGGGAAAAAGAAAAACGCGAAATGCTTTATTCACGTACAACAGAAGTTTCTAGCCCCAAAATTTCTGAGCCAGCAAAACATGTATATTCTGAATTTACAACGCAGGTGGCATCCACACAAGTTTGCGGCAAGTTCTATCAAAACCGGTTAGGGGTGAACAGCATCACTGTACTTAAAGCAGGAGGCACATTTTACCAGGCTGGGTAAGTTTCAGTGGTCAGTCATAATGCTGTTCGTTTATTACTAAGGCTGTTAAAAAAAATTTAAAAACAAAATTTCCTTAATGCACAGCTGGTCTTCAAAGGTGAACCATGTCTATCAACTCCCACCCATGCCTTGCTCACCAAGCTCAGGGCATTATCTGTGTCTATTCAGGTATTCTCTACTTCTTGCCATTATTATACCTACATTAGCGAACTGGAGAACTCCAACCTACTTCGGACGATCGAGTTAAATGCTGTGCTTTTGCAGAACCTGTCTGTAACATGCTGGCGGCATCATCCCCTCCTAATCTCCCAGTTCTGATATCATGGTCAGTTCTTCCTCCTGCTGCGTTTGTCAATGTTTGTGTATTTATGTAACAATATAACACAACTTTTGGATTTTTTTAACTGTTTACATTTCCGTTTTCCTTATTAATTTCCATGGCTTGCTGACACCGATAACCCTCATGCCTATGCACAAAAAAAGCACACAATCAAAAGATCTCGGCTAAATGAAGACTTTAGACGGTATCCCACATAATGGTGAGAACATTAATTGTGCGTCTGACATGGCATGTGGTTCATGTTCCCACTTTTTATACGGCACTGGAAAAGTGGACATTTCTTAAAACCTTCCTTTCCTCATGTATTTAAATAAGAATACTGCACAAACTTAAAAGTTCTTTCAAACAATAAAATCCTAAATTGGACCACGATTGATCAGGTTTATAGTATAGTTGGGTTGGTTTTTTTTCAAGTTTGTTTGTTTATTTATTTTGAGAGAGTGTGTGAGCAGGGGAGGGGTGGCGAGGGGAGAATCCCAAGCAGGCTCCGCACCGCCAGCATGGAGCCCAATGCAGAGCTTGAACCATGATATCATGACCTAAGCCTAAGTCGCTTGATTAACCAACCGAGCCACCCAGGCACCTCAAAGCTGAAAGAAACCTGCCTGGGAAGGAATGCAAGTCCTTGAGTGTCGGCACTTGCATAAACAGACATCTATATCTTACGTGGTCACAAATTTCCACGTATTTTACTTAAGGAATTTCAGAGTTGATCTGATATGGTAATTATCCCATAGTGCAGGAGAATCTTCTTGCTAAAATTAGCGAATTGTTCAGTTTTATTTAGATTTGCTTATCTACCCTTTAAATTTAAATCATCATGCAAGAGAACCATGAAGTAAGAAAGTTATCTTCCAAACATAACATTTACCCTTCCCATTTTGTAACTGAAGAAACAAGATATCCAGAGAAATGAAGGGAGATGTCTGAGCCACAGAGAGATCTGACAGGCTTTGAGCTGACCTTCAGGAACAAAAATATATGAAGAATCTATGTGTACATAAAGGTTGGTCATTGTGGTCCTGACCTTTGTACACTTCCAGAGGCTCCGCCCATCCCCAAAAAAAGGCAGAAGAATTTGTTTCTCTGACAGTCTAGTTTTACTACTTCAACAGTTTTACCTCCCTTTATTCTCTCCTTCCGTGCCTATATAGTTAAGCTAATTTGTAAACGTTAAACTAAAGGAACATGGAGGTTTCTTAAACTCATGACAATGATATCTTTTTCAGGAATAAAGTATTACAGCTTCATATGCTCTGTTCTATAACAAAATGGCAACGGTTAGCCCAAACAGGACACCCTGAAGGTCATAAATGCTATGATAACATTCGGATTTAAAAACAAAGTACCTTGCTTTCTGCTAACCAGCGATGTGGGTCATAATTAATTTCAGGACTGGATGAAAACACCTACAAAAAAAGGAAATAATTTATTAGAAGTAGAATTTTCTCTGAAATGAACTTACATAAATGAAATTCTTCACCATAACATATAAAAGTTTAATCCCTAAATTTAAAGGTTTAAAAAGAAGAAAGTTCATTTTCAAGTACTCAACTAATTCCCAGCCACCATTTATAATGTCCATTTATGTGCACGTGTATATACGTATGTACTCACTGAGAGAAATATTTGGCTCAAATACAGAAGCACGAATCAGCTCTCAGGTGTTATCAGTGCTAGAATCTTTAGAGGCTGACTCCATGGAGTTCTGGCAGGCAGCCTCAATTCAACCAGTTTATTTCATTTTTTTGTTTGTTTCCTTTCCTCAGTCTTGTTCCACATATTTCACAGTGGGTTAGATGTAATTACATGGAAACTTAATTCTTTGTCTCCTTCTTTAATTTTATACTGTGAGAACCATTTTGTCTCATTAATGGCTGTGTAGAATTGACAGAAACTAATCAACAGGACTTTGTGCAAATGGTGCTTTGTATTTCATGATGCTAACAAAATCCTCCAATAAATAGGTTGTCTGTATCAGCTGCCTTGATTTCCTTCATACCAACTCATTTATAAAATCCCTTGCCATCTGGCTCTGCCTTATTACTAATAAAATGATGTTCAAAGGCTGTCAATGACTTTATGATTGTAAACACAAAATTTTTTTTCAGTTCCTACTTGCTTTGAAACAGGTGCTATTTGAAACAGGTGATATTTTTACAGGACTTCCTTTCTTGAAATGTTGTTTAAAAATATCCTAGCCCTCTGCAAGACGTCTATTCCTATTCTCAAATACTTTCATACTTCCTGATGTGCGTGCACATCACTCCCCTAAGGAGTATCATTAGGTGATTCATTTAGACACATGATGAATGTATAATGATGCTAGCCATATGTTGTAAACAAGCGTGTTGTATTCTTAGCTCCCACTTTTCTCTCCTCCACTTTTCTAACCATCCAAATCTCACCCAACTCACACGTCTCCTTGCCTTCAGTGAAATTCTGCCTATTCTAGCTCATAGTGTTTTCTTCCTCTTTGAGCTCTGCTATTTAAAAGCATCCATTTCTTACTGATTATGTTTTTATTTTTCTTTTCCATTCATCTGTGTCATAGTTTCAATTAAATCTTCAGTGACCTAAGATCTAGTGCTAAAGATTAAAGTTTAAAATAATTTGAGGGGCGCCTGGGTGGCTCAGTCGGTTAGGCCTCCGGCTTCGGCTCAGGTCAGAGCTCACGTTCGTGGGTTCGAGCCCCGCGTCAGGCTCTGTGCTGACAGCTAGCTCAGAGCCTGGAGCCTGCTTCCAGTTCTGTGTCTCCTTCTCTCTCTGCCCCTCCCCCTCTCATGCTCTGTCTCTGTATTAAAAATAAATAAAAAACATTTAAAAATTTTTTTAAAATAATTTGAGTATGAGTAATTTTCATATTTTGTGATTTATTTTTACAAACTTATATATAGTTTAGTGTTTAAGGAAACAGCCTGTCTACTTACAAGTGATGTGACTTAATTTCTCTAAGCTGCAGGTTATCATCTATGAAGTAGGCAAACTGCCTCAAAAGGCCAAGGTATAAATGAAATAAAATAATGGTTAGCACAGTGTCTGGCACAGAGAACACCATTATTACTATGAACTGCATATAAATAGATGTCATCATGAGGAAATAAACTTCTAGCTCTATTGTAACAAGAACACAACAACAATTTGTCATAAACAGATGAATAAAAAAAAGCTATATATACATAAATATACAAATATATATGACAAAAAGAACACTACATAATAATGACAGACAGCATTAGTTGAGTATTTACTAAGTGCAAGATATTTCACTCCATAATATGCACCTTATATATCTTATTTTACTTTATCCTCAAAATAAGCCACCTTACAAATGGAACACGAGTTCTTAGAGAAAAGAGAAATTTCGTAAGTTGTCCAAGGTCACACATTAGCAATTTGGAGAGCTGTAATTTGAACCTCCATCTGTCTTTCTCCAAAACCCATCCTCTTTATGCTCTGCAAACGAGTGCATCCTCAGAATAAGTGTTAGGAGAAAAGTTCTTCAATTATCAAAAACTGGTCTGTGAAACTGATATAACTTTAATTTAGGCACTTTCCTAATTGTTTTATAACAGTGGTGGCTTATTAAGTGTCTGTCCTTAACTTTTCAAATATTACATGCATTTACTAAAGTGGAATAAGGAATAAATAGGGTGGCTAGAGAAAGGTGATCAGAAATAATACTGATACTCCCAAGGACTTCTCTCAGGCTCAACTGATACGTATCCATTATCCAATTCATATCATAGTTGTCATTCTCTACATAAAATGGCTTAAAATTTTCATCCACAATATTTCAAAATCAATAAATGACAAGGAATAATTGGAATTATTCCATTTTTTTAAACATTTCATAAGGACCACCACTTTCTCCCTTAGAGCTCTGAACTATAAGCAAAGAATCAATTTTAACAACACCTTGAGTAATTTATTTGAGGAGAACAAACGTTATATTCTTGGGTTTTGATTTCCCCCCCCAAGTTTATAGGAAGGTAACAACAGAAGTTATTAATGGAAATAGACCCACAATGAAAAAAAAAGTATACTCTAAAAAAAAAAACAACTGAATAGAATTTCCATTCTTTTAGATTTATTTTCCACCCATCACTTGGATTGAATTAGTCTTTCTCTAGGGGAAAAGGTGTAATGATTCATTACCACAGTCACTGCATTGCTATTAAAGAATAGGGTGCTTCTTGGAATATGTTAGAAGGCTCATTTGTGCCTCAAAAAGAAATAAGAAAATATTTAAGCAATCTGCTATCTACCCACTATGTTTTAGCCTCTAATTGCCGGTAACAAGGTTTATATATCTTATAGCATGATCCAAATGATCCCATTTCTATGTCTCTATCTGATTGAAAATAAGCTGCCTTGATACAAATACTTAAATATAGAATTCAGCCCGATGTGGGGCTTGAACTCATGAACCACAAGACTATGACCTGAGCTGAAGTCATACTCTCAACAGACTGAACCAGTCAAGCACCCCAATATTTCACTATTAATATGTGCTTCTTTTAGCTAAAATTAGAATCTTAAGGCCATATTATCTTTTAAATACATTTAAACATGACAAGCCTTAAATAAAAAAGCAGCATTAGACAGGAAAATGAATACACCTGCATCACAACAGCTCCTCTAACAAGACTGAAAGAGGATTTCCTCTAAAGCCAATTATTTCCCCTATTTGGCTCACAGTCCTCTCAAGTGGACATCTGAGCTTTTTGTTGAATATAACTAGAAATACATACTGTAGAAATTCCATCAACTCCACCAAAATCTATCCATCGAAATATTTCTGTTAAAGTTGAATCTTAAGATACCTTTCACTGTAAGAGTAGAATTACAGTTTTCTTTTCTTTAGAACACCACTTAAGCAAAAAGAAAAAGGATAAGCGCAGGAAAAAAGAGGAGAAAGCAATAAAAAAAGGAAAGATCATTCTAAATGAGGAAAGACATGACAAAATAAAAAAGAATTGTCTGAAAAATATTTTTAAGAACATTTTTTAAAAATATTAGGCATAACACTATAATTTGAGTCCTGCCATAGCACCACATGAAATAAATCCAGGTAAATGATGGCTACATGATACGTGTTACGGTCCTACTGCCTCAAAGGAACACAACGTGGGGCACCTGGGTGGCTCGGTTAGTTAAGTGTCAGACTTCGGCTCAGGTCATGATGATCTTACAGTTCATGGGTTCGAGCCCCATGTCAGGCTCCGTGTTAACAGCTCAGAGCCTAGAGCATGCTTCGGTTTCCATGTCTCCCTATCTCTCTGCCTCTCCCCTGCTTGTGCTCCATCTCTCTTGCTCTCGCTCTCAAAAACAAATAAATGTTAAAAAAAAAAAAAGGGGGACACATGATGCAATACAGCAGTCTATGTAGTGGGGCTTAGATTCAAGGAATTAAGAACATACATGATTAGTTCTGTTTTTATTCATCTTTTCCCTAGACTTATAAACTGAATAGCAATATTCCATATTAAAGACATGAAAACTAACCTAAGTATAATTTGTTTACAAATGGAAGGCAAATAGCATTGTGGTTACTTGTTCAAGCTCCAGAGTTAGACTCCCAAGGTTTAAAGTCCTGTTCTGGCATTTAACTGGATACATGGCCGGGACAAGGTACTTAACCTCTCCAAGCCTGGCTTTCTCTGGTATAAAATGGATTTAATCACAGTACCCAAAGGACAGAGTGGCTTTAGGTGTTAAAGGAGAGAATGCATATACTGCAGCTACCACAGTACCTGTAATACAACTAGTACTAAATAGATGTCAGCCATTAATATACTAGCAACAACAAAAATGGCCTGATGATGACAACCCAGGCCTCTTGACTCCAAGGGTATTTGTTTAGTGAGAATTGCTGCCTCTCTCATAAGGCATTTTCTTTTCCAGAGTGAGACAGAGGCAATTCAATGAAATAACAATACAACACTTTCTCTCCCACAACTGTGCAATAGATGCAGTATCTCATTCTAAAAAATGCAAGATATTATGTTGCTTCATAAAACTTTCCAGAATAAAAATGTGACTACCATGCAACCATGCATTAAAATCTTATTATAATTATATATTAGGAAACAATCTGAAAGGCACAATGAGAACTCATAATTACTTTCAATTTCGCCATCGAGTCCCTGGAGAAGGTTTTACAAGCTGCATCAATTTCCTTTCCTATGACACCAAGAATGGATTCCTGTTCAGTCTCCAGGCAGAGGAGTTGATCCTTGAGCTGCAATCTGGCCTCTTCAATCCTCCTTAAGTGCTCTTCTTCATTGCTTATATGCTTTTCCTAAAACATGGATAAGAAATAAAAACAGATTATGAAGAAATGGCAAGAAATGCTTGTAATATCTATGTAGCCAACCCCAAGGAGTGAGTAAAGAAACACATCTGACTGTCCGTCCCTTTATTTTACTAAAAACATTATCCCGACTCATCAGCTGAGGTCAAGTTACAGAGAATTCAGAAGAAGGGACTGAAGAACCTGGGTGAGTGGATACTTGGCAAAGAAAATTAAAGTAATTCTGTGACCAGAAGAAAAAAGTTTAAAGAAATCTTTTACATTTTAGTAACATAATGCCATTAACAGACTGGAGAGTAGAAGCTGACACCACAAACAGACTTGGAGTTTTCCATAAATACTAGCAAAATGCTAGAAAAAGTAAGATATAAAATAAGATTGTTAGTTTTTTCATTTCTGCAAAAAAAAAACCATATGACCACCTTATCTCATCAAAATATAGATTTTAAAAAGGCTAAGTTTTCAAATACAATCATATTGCATAAATACTTTGAGGCATATCAATTTGATCAAAGCAAGATAGAGGTACTTTTTAAAAGTAAGCAAATATATTTAATAAAAAGAGGTTTCTAAGCATCCTTTAGGATATTACAAAGATTTGGGGGCCCTCTCTAGGCAAAACAAGTCCCAATCATTATAGCTGCACAATTTCATTACTAGAAAAATTCAAGTGGTGTTGCACACACCTGAAGGTCACAAAATCACTAGAATGTCAGTATCAACAGTGGCCCAAAAAGGTATGGTGGCTGGCCAGCTTTGCTTTCACTCATTACTTAGCAACCCATCATCTTTACCTACCCTAGTGAGTACAACATAAGCAGGAAGATGATGTGGCCAAAAAACCCAGCTTGAAGTTAAAAGAACAGAGATCTGCTCAATGAAAATTCATCACAAAAGGAAAAGATAACATTTTAGCAGAATCACATACTATTTCCTTTTAATTCAAATTACTTTTAAAAAATGAATGAAATCCTCTGCCCAGAAGCACAGAGTCCTCAACACAACCTGTCTTCTGTCCTGTCCAGCCTCACCTCCCTCCTTCCCTCTCTCCTGGACTGGGAATCTCGCAGCCTCTCAGCCTCGCCTGCGTACATCTCCCCACCCCATCTGATGTGCACAACTCTGCTTGAAGCTGCGCCATCTGAAAACGGGGCTGGTAGCTCAGAGGCGGCATTTAGCCTGACGATTACATCCTCCCGGTCTGTATTTCAGCTCTGTAAACAGAGGGACCGGATTTTTTTTTTTTTTTTTTTTTTTTTGGCTACACTGAGTGGAGCAACAGAGGAACATTAAGCTCACAAGAGACTAATGCACAAACTAGAATGCCACTCAACTAACTACATCAGTTTACAGTGAGAACCACAACTGCCATACGGATCAGAATGTTCGTGTCAGCATAACCAGTACGTTTTCTCCCTGCACCCAATGTGGATGGGAAGGCAAATTATAATCAGAATGCTGCTTAATGAATAGGAAATCAGAGTGAGGGGAGTTGTTTAATGAAACGATGTGTATACGGTGTCACGCTAATCACAGGCTGGCATGTCCATCTACACCTCAGGGATTTACAAGCCACAGAAACGAATGTTCCATTCTCCTGGGGGGTGTTTGGGTGGAGGCTGCTGACGTACATCTAACTTTCTCCTTTGTTCACATTCAGTTTCTGCCCTCCTGCCATTCAGTTTCTCTCCCTCCTGATTGATACAGCATCTCTTTAGACACATTGATACCTTCACAGTCCTGCTCTCACCTAAGAGGCTTTCTGAAAAATTAACATCCAGACTCTGAGCAACATGTGTGATAACTTTCAAGCTTACTTACTACACAGTAACCTTACTGTCAAGTCCCTGGGTGAGGATTCTTGTCTCTGTATTGTTGCTATGTACCAACCATCTGGACTTCCTATCCTTCCAAGATCCAATCTCCTTTCTTTACTGATTGCCTACTGCAGAATGCTCCCAGAGCATATTATGTATATCAATTCGTATGGAACCACCAAAAACTCCGAATAGCCAAAGTAATACTGAAGAAGAAAACCAAACGGGAGGCATCACAATCCCAGACTTTAGGCAAGGGAATAGAGGACAAAAATGAACTATTGGGACCTCATCAAGATAAAAAGCTTCTGCACTGCAAAGGAAACAATAAAAAAAAAAAAACCTAATAGGCAACCAACAGAATGGGAAAAAATAGTGGCAAATGGCATACCAGGTAAAGGGCTAGTATCCAAAATCTACAAGGAACTCACTAAACTCCATACCCAAAACATGAATAATCCCATGAAGAAATGGGCAGAAGTCCTGAATAGACACTTCACCAAAGAGACATCCAGATGGCCAACAGGCACATGAAACAAACGATGCTTAGCATCACTCATCATCAGGGAAATACAAATCAAAACCACACTGAGATACCACCTCATACCAGTCAGAGTCACTAAAATGAACAAATCAAGAGACTATAGATGCTGGCGAGGATGTGGAGAAACACGCACCCTGCTACACTGTTGGTGGGAATGTAAACTGGTGCAGGTGCTCTGGAAAACAGTGTGGAGATTCCTCAAAAATCTATCCATAGAACTCCCTTATGACCCAGCAATAGCACTGCTAGAGATCTACCCAAGGGATACAAAAGTGCTGATGCATAGGAGCACATGTACCCCATGTTCATAGCAGCTCTGTCAACAATAGCCAAATCATGGAAAGAGCCTAAATGTCCATCAACTGATGAATGGATCAAGAAGATGTGGTTTATATATATACAATGGAATACTAGTTGGCAATAAGAAAGAATGAAATCTGGCCATTTGTAGCAAAATGGATGGCCTAGAGGGAGTCATGCTAAGTGAAATAAGTCAGGCAAAGGACAGATATCATATGTTTTCACTCTTAGGTCTAGCAGGAGAAACCTAATAGGGGACCATGGGAAGGGGAAAGGGGGGGAAAAGAGTTGGGGAGAAGGAGTGAGGCAAATCATGAGAGACTTTTGAATGCTGAGAACAAACTGAGGGCTGAGGAGTGAGGGGGAAGGGGGAAGAGGAGTGTTGGTCATGGAGGGGGGCACTTGTGGGGAAGAGCACTGGGTGTTATATGGAAACCAACTTGGTAATGAACTATTCAAATTTAAAAAAAACATATCAAGCTGTAATATAATTGTGTACAAGCCTCCCTCAATAAACTAATTTGGAGACACAAAACATGTTTATAATCATCTTTAAATGTCCCAACTTTCCTGAATAAATCATTTAATATTTTTCGAAGACTCAGATTCAACACTGGAAATATAATTTCATCAATTACCATGTGGACCTATATGTACTCAGAGGCTACTGGGGTGTGTTAGAAGGTTCCTTTCATGCATTCATAGACCTCCAGACCACTGCTATATTCTTGCTGCTGTGACATTAATAAAGAAAATACTCTACCGGGGGCGACTGAGAACAATTGTTGATATTCTAAACCCAGGAAATTCACAATGATACTCTATTGTTTCTTCTTTTGTCATTTCCCTCAGAGCCGGCTTTCCTCTATCCACTCCCACTTTACTGTGCTCCCTACCACCTGACTCATCAATAAGACAAAACTATTTCTGTATTTTGGTATTCCTGAATAAGTTGACATTGTCAGAAAAGGCTCCATAGATTCAATCTCTTTAGCAAAGACTGAAAACTTCATTATCCACCTCACTATCTTCTGTAAGATAGTCCACATGCTATGTCCAACTTCCCTTGGAAGTAAAACTCACAAAACTATGAACTCATGTGGACCTTTGAGATCAGTAAGTCCAATTACCTATTGTTCTTTCAGGAATCCCTTCTCTGACATTTCTGACAAAGGGTCATCAAACCCCTAGGTGACCAGCTCTAGTTTCCAATAATAGAATACTTGACAAAACTGTAATATCTTTCCATTAGTGTAAGTGCTGTACTCAAGAATTAAATAAATGAATCCTGTCCGCTTACTAAGTTACATCCCAGGTAAACCCATGTTCTTTTATTTAACTCAGTTTCAGGCACTCCACCATATTTGTTCTCTACCTTCATGTCCCCCAAGACCTTAAATCTAAAAGTAAGCTCTACCACTCTGTACTTAAGGAATTGTAATTTGATTTAGTCATTCATTCAACAAATTTTTATGGAAGGCCTACTAAGGTGAGATGTTTGCCTGAGTATGAGGGAGAGACTGAATAAGATAAGGCTCCTGTCCTCACACAGCCAACAAATAATTCCCTGAAATGTCATCCCTTTTGTTTCACCTCATTCTTCTGGCTGGAGAATACCTATCTGAATACCAACTGTGGCATCCAGTGAATAAGCTTTTTGTCCCAGTTTCAGGCTTCAGAAAATAGCTCTATGAATGGAACAAGCATGGCTAACTCTGTGGGACAAGTGGGAAACTGGCTGACATTAATTATCTTGTCTAATTTGAGGGTATATGGATTAATACGAGGAGATGATACTATTTAGGCACTACTATGACTATTCCCTGGTTCTCTAATGAATTCATAAGGAGCAATAACTCTACAATACGATTAACCAAAAGCTACCATATACTTACAGAACTAGAGGTAACACAAGGTATTTTAGAGACTAGTTAGAAATATGGAAGAAAAAGGTGACTTTGTGGTACAATGGATAGGGCGCTGGACATCTAGAAATATGGAAGACACAGTTCCAATTCAATGTTTCAACATGAATGGACACAACAGTCTGGGTCTTGGGAATATAAGGAGCTTCTCTGTGGGACAGTGGGAGGACAGGGTTCAAGAGGCAGCAATAGATGAAGCTAACTATATATAGTAGTCTATATGATCCAAAAAAAAAGATATCCTAGATCATGCCTGATTTTAAGAACATTAGAGAAAAAACTCAATCCTTAGTTCTACAAATGAGGAAACCAAAGTTCAGAAAGACTAAATACCCTGACTAAAATCAGAGGCCATGGCCGGTAACATGAGTCTCCCTGACTAAGTGCTCTCTATCAAAATGTCAGATACGTTGAGGGGCACCTGGGTGGCTCAGCCGGTTAAGCGTCTGACTTCAGCTCAGGTCATGATCTCATGGTTTGTGGGTTCGAGCCCTGCACTGGGCTCTGAAGTAACAGCTCAGAGCCTGGAGCCTGCTTCAGATTCCTTGTCCCCCGCCGCCCCCGCCCCCGCTCCTTCCTGTTTGGCACTAGCTCTGGCAGGCTCTTTCTCTCTCGTGCTCGCACGCTCTCTCTCTGAAAAATAAATAAACATTTTTTTTTTAAATGCCGGATAAGCTGAGTTCTTAAAACTGGAATTTAGAAAGCCAATGTGAAAAATTCAAGGAAGTTATCAGTAGGTGATGTGGGGACTAATATAGTATTAAAGTATAAAGAATACAAAAAATACTTCTGAATAGACATTATTACAAATGAAATACATGACATATTGGAAAATACAGAACAGACCACAAAAAAAAAAAAAAGGGAAAAAAGAACACTATCAATAGCCTACACTTTTAAGGGCTATCCATCTATACTGGATATGTATACTGTGTACACATAAAACCTGCTCTTGGCAGATTTTGGTCAAAAAGTACACACTAATTGCACACTAAGCAAGGTACAGTTCCACTGTCAAGATAGCAAAGATTTTATGAAGCTTCCATTTCAGGATAGGAAAGGATTACACTGTTAACATTTGTGTCTAAAGTAAGTAAAAAATAAAACTGCTCACAATCTCATCAAACACACACACACACCCGTAATGTTGACTGGCTTACTCCATGGACCTATAATTCAAAGGATAAAAAATGTTCCTCTAATTTATATATAATGTTACAACATGCCCTTTACAACTCAGAACATTCACTTTCCCAAAGGCTATAAAGATTACAAGGAGACACAATCTTCATGGAAACAGAACTTCAGTAAAACTAGAGCATGACCAAAACGTTATATCCTTGGCAAAAATTTATGAGATTCCTTCAGTGTCTTAAGAGTTCCGGAAAAGCCATTTTGTTTCCAATATGGTTGTTACATGACATGAAAGTAGTTCTTCACATACCTTAAGAGAAAAAATTTAGCAAATAAAACACCCTCACATGACTAAATAAATCATTAATTACAAAGTTAAAGCTACTCCTTCACCGAAAACTAAATTGAATAAGCAAGTATCACAATATTTCAGCCCCCAAGGCCATCTTTTAATACATCAGCAGTGGGTGGGGGAGAGATAGGATAAGAGGTAGAGAGAGATCAAATTATATTAAAGGCTGGAATTAAAACTAACATAATGTAATTCAAAGTTATTGGAAGCATGGCATGGTGAAACTACAGACCAGCACATATCACCTAAACAGTTTGGAGAAAGACTATTTCCGTAACTCAAGATAACTGTTATGCCTAAGCCTTAAATTCAGGACCCTGGCATTACAAGGCAAATTATGAAACTATCCTGGACAAAAATTGGATCTGTCTGGAAACCATTTATCTAACTCTCTAAAGAAACCTCACATTACTTATGCCAACAGAGGTGACTCAGCTACACGGAAGTTAGCTTACAATGAAATGCCAACCAAGGCAGAGACTTCAGCAGAACTAAAAGAGAAGGATCTACTATGGATATTACAGGGTATCTGAAAAGACTTTAATCTGGAAAACTACCACACTGCAGTTCAGTCTGTCTTGCAAAACAGCAAGAAAATAAATAAACCAAACATTAAGTACTGGCCACCATAACTACTCTCTACAAACTTATTTCTAAAAAATACAAGATCTTTATATGACAGTGCATTTCTTAAATTCAAAGTATGGCTATATATTAAATGTTTCGATTGGTATCAAAAAATAAGTAAAAAATAAAGCAACACTTCTAAAATCAACAGTTCAGATCAGTTTTTTAAAGTCTCCATGGATTGAACCCATGTATATCTTTTGTCCTCAGTGAACCCAACATTACTCAGGAATAAAGAGGACAAGGGAAGATCATAAACTGAATTTTTTACTTGTTCTAGAAGTGCAGTAGCATGAACTTCCGTCCTCACCCACATGGATATTATAAAGACCAACAGACAACTGGAGCTCTTAGGAATAATAGAATGTCTGCCCCTTGTCTATGCTCCCAAGGTACTTTATACAAGATTCCCCTAGAATTCTTACTCCTTACTCCCCCAGCAGACTAAGTTCCTATTGGTTAGAGATCTTACTTTTTATTTAAATATCCCAGTACCTAGGACTGTCTCACAGAGTAGTCAATCGATATATCTTTCTGAAACATATATGTTCTCTTATGACCCATTCATCCTGTGAGCATTTGTGTGTGTGTATTCTCAATGTGCCAAGAACATTAGACTCCAAATGTACAATAATGAAAAAAAAACAGAACCTCTGAACTCAAGCAACTTCTTGTGTTTCTATAATTATAGTGGGGGTTTTTTTGCAATAAATTCATTAGTAAACTCATTAAAGGCAATTTTCTTGTCAGTTAACAGGTTATTGTAACCATCAAAGCAAGGTGGTGTCACAAAAGTGAGAGCCCTGCCAACGGTAAAAAGTGATCAGAAGCAGAGTAAGATTTAAGGAATCACTAAGACCTGCTGACAAATTAAGTATGGATCCATGTGTGAGAGAATGACATGATTCTTTATATGTATGTAAAAAGGAAAAGTACATTATAATTCCTACTAGAAGTTTGGTTTCCTAAAATAAAATTGCTCCTAAGTTATGGGTTAGATACACTCTTTTTTTCTCCTCTGTAAGCAGATTCTTTACACTATTGCCTTCAAAAGAGAGGAAGAAGTTACGATTAACAGTATACTAAGAATAAGAACTCAGAGTGTTAGTAAAACAGTCAAGTTAAAGGAAAAAATGTAAGGCATAATTAGAACACTGGATGTATGATTTGATGCACATTACAATTCAAGTATGAAAGACTTTCCAATCCATAGCCTAGTCTTAGGCAGGCATAGGAAAGTTATCCAAAAAAAAGAAACCAAAAAAAAATGGAAATTCAAATTTAAACTTCTAACCCCACTTAAGGAAATTTTTCTGGCCTCAGGCTTTTTGGTATCTTTTTCTAGGAGAATATTGAGCAATACCAAGATCATTGGCAGCATAATCAGAAAGGTGTCAGGATATGTATTGGATACATTCCTAGAAATTAATATTCAAAGTTGGAAACAAAAATACCTCTAAAGGATATTTTATGCATTCATTAGGTTTTAGGACCATTTTGCAATCATTACGTACTTTTCTCCTCAGTCAAATGCCGGGAAACGGCAATAATGTTAGTTATTTAAAATCAGCCACTTTTGATGCATTTCTATTTCTGAAACAAAATATGGACAAGGAAACAAACAACCAGAGTTTCAAATTATGCATTTGGAACGAACATTGTTTAATTTTCAAAAGAAAAAAAATGCATCATTCATCACCAGAGAAATGTTTATAAGCTTACAGCATCTAAAAACCATCAGGATTTCTTCTTCTTTTTTTAATTCTTAAAAGATGCTTAAGCATGCATTTATTCTTAGGAAAGAATATGGGGGGAAAGTTTAAAAACAAATTTCTAAATAATATCACTTACGTAAGCAAAGAGCACCTCCCATTTATTTTTGTTCCTAAAATTTACTTGTTCAACATTAAAGGACAAAACGGATTGAGTCATTTAAACTGTGATTTAAAAAAAAAAAAACTCAATGAAAACAAACCTAGACATCATTTTATGTTTCCTTTTAGGGTCTACCAAAGCAAGCAGGCTAGACCTGCTCATCGTCCAATAAAGCACTGAAACAGATATAATATACAGCCCTTGGCTTTCCACACCACCACCATGTGTAACATTATTTAGCCTAATTCCTACACTATGGGTATCCCTTACAACTTCAAAATCAAATGAAACCAAACTAACAGTACAGAATTTTAAAGGATATTGTCCAACAAGGCTACATTCCTCTCAAGCCCCTGTAGTTACCAACCACTCAATGACTTAAGGATTAATTGACAGGCCTCTCAATCCAAATCAGGAATGATAAAGATGCAAACTCCAACTTCACTCACCACATTAATTTAAAGTGAACCTCCCTGATCGCAAATGGTTAGTGGAAAAGTCACTGCCAATGGAAGAGAGTTTGAAAATGACTTCTCCAAATCCATGTTCCCTTTCGGAAAGTAGAGACCAAATGTGCGTCTGTTCAGCCTTTACTTCTTGCCCCATCCTCTGTCACAGCTGCATGTGTCACTGTCCCCCAGTCCAACCAGCGCACAGTCATGTCATCTTTGCATTTTAAACTTGTTTCTTAAAATCTAGCGTAGTGTTTCATACATGGTGAGCACTTTTATATTTCAGTCAATTCTCTGTAAAAGGCAAGGACTACTCTGGACTTAATGACTATAAGTGGTTCAATTAAAACCACTTTATAAATGATAAATACAAAATTTATAATTTTACCTTTAATTTGACCATCTTATTATTTTCATTGTTTTTTTTTTTAAGATGACAGCAATCTCACAGGAAATTACTCACAACATCTTAGTATTTACTTAGAGTACCTGGTTTAAATTTGCCTCCAAATTAGTATGTGGTAGC
Organism: Suricata suricatta; assembly: GCF_006229205.1. Taxonomy (NCBI): domain Eukaryota; kingdom Metazoa; phylum Chordata; class Mammalia; order Carnivora; family Herpestidae; genus Suricata; species Suricata suricatta. The sequence continues at coordinate 20,892,445 of NC_043708.1, read as the reverse complement.
TATAGCTTCATTCTACTTACACAATTTAAAATAAATGATGTGCTGAAGAAAAAGTAACACTGCCTAAAAATGGCCTACAGTATAAATAAACATTAAAGTAAGTGAAAGAAGTCAACAGCTGATTTGCTTCCATTTCTTTTTGTACTGAAAACACACACACCCACCCACACACACACCCACCCACCCACACACACACACACACCCCACTGAAGTCAGAGAACTGTGCCTGCTACAATCAAAGAGTTTTTAGTAAAAATATATGGAATTGTGATTTTACAAAGTAGTGAGTACTTTCAAGAATAGGCATCTGACAATCATGTATTTTTCCACATCATAAAAAGTAGCAATCCTTAACAGATGGTCAAATTAGAACTGAAACACAAAATTAAACAACACTGATTCATATTTTCTTGCCACAGATATATTTTATGTCACAATATCAGGTTTTAATTTGATTCTTCTAACAAAATCACTGATGACTCCTTTTCCAAAATTGGTGTCAAGCTAAAAAAAAATAAGAGTGTATGGTAATCTGTTAAATATAATAACCCTAAATTTAAATTCAACACTATGAGGTCAATGAAAAGATACAAGTGTGAGTCATTTTACTGGCAGTAAATAAAGGGAAAAAATAAAAGGAATTTGTGCTCATATCCTGATTCCACCACAAAGTATGCAATGTTGGGCAAGTCACTATATTATACTCTCAACCTCAGTCTCCACCATCTGTAAAAATGGGCATCATAATTATATTTGCAAATGAGAATTATAATTACCATTTTTCAAAGATCCACATTTTGTATAAGAAAACTATCTCCTAAGTGTTTTTATCCAATATAATATAGCTTTAAAATAGGTTGCTAGATGTCACTTCACAAATAACTTGAAGAAAGCATTTCATAAGAAGGAAAAAAATACATTTCTATGAATCCTGATCTGCACAACAACTTAGGTTCCATGAACTGCCTTGGATGTCGCATGATGTGTGGCCTTAAGGTGTTCCTAATTGTCTCATCAAGGTTTCTCATTTCTGTAACGAAAAACAGGAAAAAAAAAAAAAAAGTCCTCTAAAGGGAATTCAGTATACTACAGAAATAAGCAAGAATTATGAGATAGCAAAACATCCCAAATAACCTACGTAATCTATATACTGGTTCTTATAGATTCTGATACAATTGAAAAAATAGGATTGGTAAACCTGATTCCTATTTGCATTTCTACCAATGGACAGCTGTGAACATCTGGATTCTTTGGGCCAGAACTGCCTCATCTATAAAAGAAGGGGGGAGACTAGGGGTTGGGATTATTTAAGGCTCCTTTATACTTTAGAATTACACTGATGTCAAATGTTTTTGGAAACACCATCTCTGCACAATATTACAGTCTGATCTTGTAAATTCGAGACATTGCTTATTAAAAACAAAATCTAGCACACAAATGGTTTCTATGGGGCAGAAAAATAGAAACTACTGAAAAGTCTTCCAGTGTTGCCATGGCTAGCTATAATCACAAGGTACGTGTACCCATGTGACAGCATCTCCAGTAACAGAGGAAGTTCTACATGTGCTTGTGATTAGGGGTGGATTAAAGCAGAAAAGCAAAATGAAGAGAGTAAATACCTTTCTTCCCCAGGTTTGACTATCAAGTAGCAAGAAGCGTATTTGCATAATTCTGCTTAGAATTAAATCAGTAAAAATACAAATGAAATATCCAAATATGGCAAATACTAAATCATTTGGATAGATATTACTTAATCTATAATTTTAAAATAGAAAAAACACTAATGTAATAAAAAAATACCACATTCACCAGATAAAATACTAAACATTAAATAAACTTGATTTTGAAAAATGTTCAATGACGTGCAACTTAAGAATATGAATCTGTGCGTGGCAAATATTCCCAAATGGGATATGATGATCTGTGAGTGTAGAAAAGAACCCTGAAAAGAATTTCACCAAAAACTGAATGTAAGAAAGTTATGTGGTGAGATTATAGGTGAGTTTTTAAACCTTCCCTATAAAGTACCCTTAATTTTCCGTAATAAAAATTTGTTTTAAAATTTAAAAAAATTTTTAATGTTTATTTTTGAGAGAGAGAGAGAGAGTGAGTGCACAAGTGAGGGAGGGGCAGAGAAAGAGGGAGACACAGAATCTGAAACAGGCTCCAGGCTCTGAGTGTGTCAGCACAGAACCTGATGTGGGGCATGAACTCATGAACTGTGAGATCATAACCTGACCCGAAGTCAGACACTTAACCAACTGAGCTACCCAGGTGCCTCTGTTTTATAATTTTTAAATGTTCCCTTATAAAGAACAATATGTTTTCTAAACCTATAACTTCAGAAATTATAAAAATGAACATACTCAAATTAAATAATTCTTTCCCTAACTCCTGAAAAGTAATGTCGTCATTAGGTCTGCATTGGACATAGGAAAACAATCTCAGAACATTACTTTTATGCCATTTTTTCCACTGCTTATAAATATATCTGCATAAAATATTTTATAATTTTTCCATAAGAGAGCCATTCCTTTAAAACTAAAGTTCAAGATAATACACATAGTATAAATAGAATAATCTACAAAATAATATTCTCTTAGTTTTTAGACACCAGCTATGCCTAAATTATGTAAAAATGTTCAAAATTAAAAACAATGTTTAATACTTACACTATAAAATAACCTGAAAAGCTCCACAAAGATGACCATTAGTAATCATTAATAAGCTCATACTTTAATAGTTTTTTATTGATCAGATAAAACATTTAAAATCTTCAATACATAAATTTTGATGTTGAGCTGCCGATCAAAAATGACTTAATTATACATGAACTCTTTTTGATTATTTAGATTTCTGTGAAACTAGTAAAAATAGATTTCTGATAAAATAAACAACATTGTGAGCTTCCAGGTAAGTGCCAGAAGAATAAGATGATTAGTATTAATCATCTTTTAGAACAGAAGAAGAAATCAAATACTTACCTTTAAAATTTAAAGCAAAAGGAATACTAAATTTCAATGACACTATAGACAGGGAAAAAAGTTCTATCTCTATCACTTTATGAGAGCTTTTCCTCAGGTAAGAAGCTCATAATAAAGTTTTAAATGCATATGTAAAAATTCTGTTGGTTGCATAACACTTGTTCTCTTTGTCATGTAAAATTGAAAAATAACACTTGATGTTTGTTAAAGCAAAATCAGATGTTGGGGAAAAATGCATTTTATTACCACATATCACCACTGAATGCACTAGGAAAATATGCTAAAGTTAGTTATTCTGTGCATATATACTAACAGCAATCTTCTCCTGATCGCCTGATTAAGGCTGCTGATGCTAATGCTTTATATGAATTTTGATGCAATCTTAACATTTCTTGGCTTACCAAGTAAGAACATGACAAGAAACAAAGACCTAAAGTATGCAGTCAAAACAGTAGCAAGACATTTAAAAAAGAGGACGTGCTGCCATAGCAAGGTGGCTCAGCAGGTTAGGTGGCTGGCTAGGGTTCAGGTCGTGACGTCCTGGTTTCTGAGTTCAAGCCCCGCACCGGACTCTCTACCATCACTGCGGAGCCTGCTTCAGATCCTCTGTCCCCCTCTCTCTCTCTCTGCCCCTCCCCTGCTCACACTCACTCATTCTCTCTCAAAAATAAACACTTAAACAGAGGGGAAGTGTGTATTAGCACCGTAAGATGAGCATGCAAGACTAATGCTGTGTTAGGCAAACAAGAAAGGTTTCCCCTTTGATTACAACAAAACCGTATTTGAAACCCCTTCAATCCATAAGGCCCCATTTATCAAGTTCACTGCACTGCTCACAGAGTAATCTTTGGATTACAAGTCATGGGGCTTTTTTTTCACTGAAAATGTATTTTCATCCTGTTTTCTTGTTTTTACTTTCTGCAGTCTGGCCACAATACACACGCACACACACACGCACACACACACCATGTATATATACACCTGAAGGTTATTGAGATTTTTATCTATGTTATATATATGTGTAAGCACGTATGTGTGTATACTTTACTCACAATTCACGTATAAATTACCTACTGTGTATGTGGCTCTATGCCTGATCTTGGAAATGGAAAAACCATCAAGATTTGGTTCCTGTCCTCAAATAGAAAACATAATTATAAAACTGCCCACTTGATTGGTTTGCTTAACAAACACGTGCCTGCAGTATCACTTGCTGGTGAAACTGCCAGCTCTTTTCACGAGGGAGTCTCCTTTTTGGGCCATCTGTCTCAAGTGACTCAACACCGTCTGGTTCTAAACTTCCAATCTGCACAGTTCCGCAATAATTCTTACTCCCAGTTCCCTGGCCCCTCACTGCCTAACACATTATTAGTCTAACCACAAGCAGTCAATCAATACTTGCTGACTGGTTGATTGCTTGGTTGAACCACTAATCAGCAATATCTGGAAACACAACAATAACAAAATAATGGCATCTACTAATTGATAGCTTATTAGATATCAGTTACTCTGCCAAGCACTTTATATACATTGACACATTTAATTCTATAATAGAATTATTTTCACATTTAATTCTAACTTTTGAAAGATGATAAAACTGAGGCTTTGAGTTTTAAGCAACTTGTCTAAAGCCATACTGCTAGAAAATGATTTACACTCAACATTCTGCCCATAGCCATGAATACTATTAACATCTTTCAAAGAGAAGAGTCCTATATAGAGAGGGCTTGACTTAACAACAACAAAAATTTAATTTATTTACTTTGAGGTGGGGGGCAGAGAGAGAGAGAGAGAGAGAGAGAATCCTAAGCAGGCTCCACACTGTCAGTGCAGAGCCGAATGAGGGGCCTCAACTCACAAAATGTGAGACCATGACCTGAACCAAAAACAAGAATGAGACACTCAAAACAACTGAGCCACCCAAAATTTTGATTCATATGTAGCCATATACTAAGGCACAAGTCAACATAAACAGCTAAGTCAATCAAAAGCATATAATCACACACATGAAAAGGATATTAAAGAAAAGCAAGCATATTTATGTAAGTGAGCTCAAGACTATTGTACCTTTAAGATTATTCACCAGATTAGACTCCAGAAATATCTTTTCTCTGCATTAGTTCCCATTGTCAAGACTTAACCATATAGTTTTAACTACTGAAAGGGATTTTGTTTTTCATAGTCCAGCCATGAGCATTCAGTTGCAGGCCTGTGTCTTATCGACATCCAATCCTGCCACTCAGCACAAGACCTGCCACATACTGGGTGCTCAATACACAGCAATGGAATGCGGCCATTACCTCTAGAAACTCTGTCCTTAGGTGAACGTTCCATTTATCTGAATGCCCGAGAATATACATATATCTAGAACCCCACAAACAGAATCAGTGACGAAATATTTAAACAGAACAAGATAAACTCACATTCCAACATATGAAATTTGAACCACTATTTCTTAAATGTAAATATGTACATATAAAACATGTTAACCTGATCTTCTGACTAGAATTTTAATTATAGAATAGTTAGAAAATTTCGCCTTATCTCCACAGCAACTACACCCTGGCAAGAGATACAGTAAGTATGTGTGAACGCTGGATGCACTAAAAACAAACATGACATAAGAACTAAATTGCAGTGGTTGTCAAGATTGTAGGCCTAAATCTAGCAACTTAATTTAGCACATTTAATCATCAACACCTAACTTACACCTTATTTCCTTGATTTTAACAATTACAAGAAAGGTAAAAAAAATATATGTGTGTGTATATGTACATTATATATAATATAGTGAATTTTTGCAAAATACAAAGAAGAGGAAAAGACCAGTAAAGCAGTTTCATCCTGGAGGTGTAGGAAGCTTTCTGTAATACCCGACCCATGGCACAACCCTCCTCAGATGCCAGGAGCCCTTATCAAGTATAGGATTCATTTGGCCCACTTGATGCTGTCTTCTACTAGCAGTACTCCAATGGTGATCTTTACTTACATTTGACTTCTATCACACTCAATTGCAAATCCTTTTTGGAAGTTGGTGGAAGAAAAAAACTGTCTTCTCTTTTTAGTTGACTTCTGCCACAAAGGTAGTGACTCTCTAAAAGTCCCTTGTATTCTACCCAATTCGTGATCCACAGCAGATACTCAAAATAAATTCACACAAGTAGTAAGCCTGCTAGGGATGTTCCAAGGTTACCAACCTTCTGAAGCTTCCATCTCTACAAATGCAAAAGTGAGCATAATAGTATCTATTTCATAAAATTACCATGAGCCTTAAAAGTGCCTACCATATAGCGTGTATTTAGGTATTATCAGTTTTATTTTGAGCCTCAGTTTCCTCATAGGTTAAAAGGGATCAATAAAATCTAACCCAGAGCTGTAAGAACCAAATAAGCACAATATGTAAAGACATTGGTGTAAGTGCCTGACATGCAGTACATCCTCAATATACCACAACCCCTTTCTTTGCTACCTTGTCTCAGAACTATTTTAGGATGCAGAAGAAACTTAAACATCAAATGTAGTAGAACGTGAAGAGGTGGTTCAAAGAATAAAAATCCATCATTTTAGTAAACTAACATTTTTTTTCTGGCACCAATACAACTTTCCTATGAAAGACTACAATTAGCATTTATTACTACATAAAATGTATCCTAAAAAGAAATACCAGGAGAAATTTGAGTATGTCTTTAAAATGAGCATTTGTTCCTAGGTTTACCTTTTCTTCTAGCTGGTCCTTCAAACTCTGATATTTTAGCTTCAGTTTTTTGTTCTCCTGTTCATTCTGGGTTAATTCCTCTGTCAGCCTGTCACACTCTGATTTCAACTTCTCTAGCTGACAGCGATGGACTTTCGCCGTGTTCTTATCTTCTATGCTTTCTGCCTGGGAAAAAGAGAAGAAAAGAGAAAGTCCACTGGCCACAGCCAAATTGTACACCAAAAAATTGCACATTTTATCAGTGGGCGAAAATTTCAAGATTCGGCTCTGCGCGGCTGTATGGAAACACACACAAAGGAAATGCCCTTTGCGTTTATTCATTCACTCCTCAGTGCTCGTGGGGCACCCTCTCCGTGAAAGGTACCAACAAGGTGCACAGCTCAGGAATATGAAGAGAAGAGAGGCATCAGGTGCAGCTATCCATTCCACAACAATGAATGAGGAGTGTTAATAAAGGTAGTGGATACCATGCCAGCCCAGGGAGGGGACACCAACTCTGCTTAGGGGTTATGACAGAAGTGTCCCAAAAAGGAAATACTACGACACAGCACTGACTCATCAGTTTCTCCATCTATAACCCTGGGTTTTGTGAAAGAATTATGTATTTTCAGCACCATAAAATTACCAGTACCACCCTTTGAGTCTAAAACGATTATGAATTGGAGCAGTCAAGAAACTACAAATAATTTAACGTGAAAAGGAGTTTGCCAGTGATTATTTCACTATCAACAGCATAAGAAAGTACCTGGCATTTGATCTTTATTTGGAATATAACCAGAATCAAGTTTAAGAAAAAATGAGACATAATCAATTCCATGTATGGGATTCCATAAAGATTTGCCAGACACATGAAACTTAAAATAACATTTTAAATGTTATTTTAAATAAATATTTAAAATTTTACATGAATTTTTAAATACCAACAATGCAACACTTACTACAGGTCAGGCACTGCACTGCTCTCAGACCTTTCTGCATGGTGTTCCCCCTTTTGGTCTTCACAGCAACCCGACCTGGGAGGTACTACTTCTACTGCCTCCTTTTTTGAAGCTGATGCCCAGAGACACTCATAACTTGGGCCAAGATATGGAATGAGTAACTGCAGAGCCAGGATTTGAACCCAGGAGCTCTCTCTAATGTCCAAGCTCTCAACGACTCTGCCATACTGCCTTTAGAAAGGTACATTTATCATTTTTAAAAACCAGCTGAGTACACTTGTCCACGTTAACTGGTCACACCTACCAGTTACCAACAGCCTGTAAGCAACGACCTATGATCTGCCTAAAATATGTTAATTCCTAAAATATAGGTTTCTTTTCTTTTTCCTAGTGTATTATACGTGTGTCGCCAGGTATGTAGGAATTCGATCACTGGAATCAATTTCCTGAAAGGAAGTTTTGTCAGCTTTTGACAAAATCTATATTATATTCACCTCACAAAATTTACCTAAGACTGGAGGCTATTTTAAATTAACATAAAAAATGATTTTTAATGAGGAATCCTGTTTTCACAATGCAAAAGTAAAACTACAAAATAAAGTCTCTCATCAGGAAAATTGCTCAATTGTGATTTTAAGTTTCAATAGAACTCTTTGCCTTTTATGATTAATGAAACTCTTAGGTATACAAGGTTCCCCCTCGAGCAAATGGCAAGCTGGAGCTGGCTCAGGGAGCCATAAGAACCAGCGCTGCCCATCTCTTCCTGACAGTGTCCCTCGCCGGTGGTATCTTCTTTCATAGCCTGAAATCAAATGATGTATTTACACAAAACTAAAACCGGGCAAATCCTATAAATCAGGCTTTCCCCCCTGAACCCTCTGAGAGCCTAGTTTAAAATATTTACCACTCTGGAAAACAGTGTGGAGGTTCCTCAAAAAATTAACAATAGAACCCCCTTATGACTCAGCAATAGCACTGCTAGGAATTTACCCAAGGGATACAGGAGTGCTGATGCATAGGAGCACATGTACCCCAATGTTCATAGCAGTACTTTCTACAATAGCCAAATCATGGAAAGAGCCTAAATGTCCATCAACTGACGAATGGATAAAGAAAATGTGGTTTATCTATACAATGGAATACTACATGGCAATGAGAAAGAATGAAATCTGGCCATTTGTAGCAAAGTGGATGGACCTCGAGGGTGTCATGCTGAGTGAAATAAGTCAGACAGAGAAGGACAGATATCATATGTTTTCACTCATAAGTGGAACAGGAAAAACTTAACAGAGGACCATGGGGGAAGGGAAGGGGAAAAAATAGTTGGGGAGAGGGAGAAAGTCAAGCCGTGAGAGACTCTTGAATACTGAGAAAAAACTAAGGGCTGACAGGGGTAGCGGAGAGGGGAAGGGGGATGATGGGCATGGAGAAGGGCACTTGTTGGGATGAGCACTGGGTGTTATATGGAAACCAACTTGACAATAAACTATAAAAGAAAAAATAAAATAAAATACTTATCAGGACGCTAATGCCTAAATTTGACTAAGAATTTACTTCTTGTTGTGGTTTTATTACATTTACACTTCACTCTAAGGTTTACAAAGTGATGTCATACTCACAAAAACCCTGTGATAAAGACATAACTAGTCCCATCTTATTGATGAGGTGCAAAAACGTTAAGTAACTTGACCAAGGTCAAAAAGCCAGCAAGTAGCAAAAGAGTTCAAATCCTTGGTCTTTTGATTCCAAAAAAGGCTCTACAAAAACTTTCACTGAATTCATGAGGTGATAATCCAATATCTTTCAAATATTAATAGTACCTAGAATATTTCATTAAAACATTTTACTTTAAAAATTTTAAAAAGGCCTAAGAAGCATAGCTCTAGGTGGGGAAAATATATAATTTGTGCAGAGAAAAAATATGGGTAGCGTATTAGCATTTATTAGACTCAAAAAAAGTAATAAAGGTGAAGGCAAAAGACAAAGAAATATGACATTTATAGAGCCACCTGTCCAAAGTCCTCCTATACATAATCCAGTGTACGACATCACCTCTGATGACCCTTATTAACTCCTTTTAATTAATATAAATAAGTAAAAAAGTATAAAATTATGTTAATGAAATAGTAGGAGGCAGGGGTTGTGCCTGATGGGCAACTCATTCAGTTTAAATCAAAGTGCTGGGAGGCGCCTGGGTGGCTCAGAAGGTTAAGTGCAGGACTCCTGATGTTGACTCAGGGCATGATCTCATGGTTCCTGAGATCTAGCCCTGTGGGGGGCTCTGTGCTGACAGCCCAGAGCCCACTTGAGATTTTCTTTCTCTCTCTCTCTCAAAATAAGTAAACATTTAAAAAATAAGAATAAAATAAATTCTTTACATACGGGTAATTTCTTAGAGCTTTACTGTCACCTCACCACACATGAACACAAAGCACTTCCTAAAAAAAGGATGGGGAGAACCACCCAGTCTCCTGTTGAATACTGTCCACTCTGTTTTGACCCACCCCCCCTCACACTTCCTCAGGGACCAATCTCTGACAAATGGAATGAACACGTTTTTAGTTCTTTTAACCTATCTGCCACATTTGATACTCCTGACTATATCTTTCCTAAAATGCCCTGCCTAGGTTCCAAGATGCCACTCTCTTCTGGTTCCCTCCTCTCATATAATCCTTTATTCTTATTTGCTAGAACCTCTTTCTCAGTACTTCCCTTACAGATTGGTGTTCTAGAGTTTTATTCTCTTTTCTCCCTACACACTCTCATTCAAATCCCATGATTTCAACTACTACCAGTGGGTTATTGGATCCCAAATATTTAACTTTAATCTCAATTTCTTCCTTAATGTCTAACCCATTAGGCATTAAAAACTGTTCTACCTAGACTTTCACAGTTAGGCTTCAGGTCCTTTCCACCTAACTCAACATGCAAAAAAACTGGATTTGCCACTGTTCTCTCCAAATTTGTTCTGTCTGCATAATCTACCTTGACAAACTGCCTCATTATCCACCTAGTCTCCCACTCTACATCTAGTCATCATCGATTCTAAACCTTTTCCAGTACAGCAGGGTAGTTAAGAACATAGGCACTTGACTACCTAGCTTCAAACTCTGTCTCTACTACTTTCCAGCTGCAAGACTTTGAGCAATTAACTTCCTATGTCTCAGTTTCCTCATTTGAGAAAAAATAGCAAACAATCTGCAGGTATGATGTGAGTATTAAATGGTCAACACATGTAAGTTTCTTATAGTCATGATTGACACAAACTGAGTGCTAAAAAAAAAAGTCTCCTGGTATTATTATTATTATTGCAAGAGCCAATCAATCAACATATGACACATATTTTATTTTAAGATTAGCTCTTCTCCATAACTCCGACTCTACTTTTATGTCCTCATCAACTCTGACAGACTATTATGCCATACTTCATCAATATTAAGACACATTTTCTCACATTTTACCATCTCTAGCTTGGGAGATAGTTGTCTTGCAGTTGATAGTGTGTTATGTATTTTTTTCTTAGTAGATATAATGATGCATCTGACAACTGATGGTGTCTTAGGTTCAATGAAATATAGTAAAGCCCTCTTACCTATTCTTCCAGGCTCCATTACGCTCTGCCCACCCCAATTAAAAACCTCAAATCCACTATTGCCAGTGGGCTATATGGAATTGGGGAAGAATTCATAAAATAGCTGAAAGCATTCGACAAATGTCAGTTTTCATTATAATTTCATTTGTCGTCATAAGCATTATTATGATAGTTGTATTTCAAGGAATTTTGAAAAAAAATTATAATTAACCTTTGAAGACTTATCTGTTTATTCATCTATTCAACAGATAACTACAATGTTCCAGGAATTGTTCTTGGCACTGAAGATATAGCTGAAAATAGACTCAGATCCCAGTCCTCATGGACTTTTCATTCTAATAAAGGGAGAATAAAAGATAAATAATATGGAACCTGTACCATATGATGATAAGTACTATGGAAAAAAGCTAAAACAGGAAGGTGGGATAAATTTATCAGACTCCTAACAATCATGCTATGAAGTAATTCCCCTGCATGGGGATAATGCTGATTCCATTAGACCCCAGAAACATGGCCCCAAGTGCAAGATCCTAATTAAGCATTTATCTGGGCAACTTTGATTTGGAAAAGAAGGGGTAGGTAAATCTCAAAAGCCTTGGGTTTACACAGCTCATAAGCTCATCCACTTTAGTTACCATACTAATAAGGACTGTGGTTATAGCTTCTGTGGCCTTGACAAGTCTTTGCCTTTTATATTTTGGGAGGTCACAAATGTTGAATGAGGGCACATTTCAGGTCCATGACTTACTGCCACCTCTGCCTTTCCTGAACTCCCAAAATAGCTTCACGTTCTTTTTAAAGGGTTTCAGTGCTCTGAAACAGGTGCTCCCAGGTGGCTGCTATAACTCATTTCAACCTGGCTGAACAGGCATGAATAAGCCTCTTTACTATTAGTTTTATCTTCCCTTCAGTGCTTAGGAATACAGAATGATCTCTAAAAGTTTACGCTTTATTAACTTCATGAGCCACCAGAAAAATTCCTTCAGTATCCTCAGGATAATTCAGCGCAGGTACCTTCAGTGTCCTAATATGATTCTCAGCCTCACTCTTTTCCTTCTTGAAGTGCTTCATCAGCTCCTGGATGTTCTGCTCGTGTTTAGTTTTCACACTCTGCAATGACGATGTGAGATCTTCCAGCTCCCTCTGGTGAACATCTCGTTCTAGCTTTAACTGGGTCACGATTGTCGCAGTTTCTTCATCTCTGGATTTTGCCTGCATCTTGAGGTCAGCAAGGTTCTTAAGCACCTCTTTCCTGGCTTTCTGTTCCTCAGCCAGTTTATTAGCGAGATCGGCCCGGATGGCACTCAAGTCCTTGACAGACTCTTGCATCTCGAGAAGCTGAGCTTTGTCCTGGGCCTGGCTCTGCTTTAGCGCGGCGATTTCGGCTTCCAGGTGAGCTTTCTCAAGCTTCATCTGGCTTTGAGCCTCATTCTGCTTCTTCAATTCACTTTCTAGCCTATGGATAGTGTCCAGGGAAGCCTTGACCTCTAGTTCAAGGTCAGCTTGATGAGCCTTAATATCACTTAGTTTCTGCTCCTTACAGTGAAGCTCCTCCTCTTGAAGGGCACGCTTGGATAAGACATCATTCAATTCCTTTCGAAGATTCTCTACCTGTTGTAATGCTGCATAGAGCTGGCTTTTCAATTCATCCTTTTCTTTTAGTATCTGTCAAGTTAAAAAAAAATTCACTGTAAATGTCATCATAGGGACTGTCAGAAAATTAAGTTTAATAGACACAAAGAAGAAAAAGTCATAAAATAATATTTTGTATTTTTCTATCTTTTTAATGAAAAATAATTTTTAGGCTAGAAAAGGAAAAATACAATTACCCTGAAGCAGCACCACACTGAAATATATGTTTCAGAATTTCATCACCAACAAAGGTCAGTCCTTGATTATAAATAATTATTTAAATGCAAAGTAAAATTTTTTAAATTTATTTTATGGTTTTTTTTTAATTTATTTTTGAGAGACAGAGAGAGCACAAGCAGGAGAGGGTCAGAGAGAAAAGAAGACACAGAATCTGAAGCAGGCTTCAGGCTCTGAGCTAGCTGTCAGCATAAAGCCCGACGCAGGGCTCGAACCCACAAACCATTAGATCACGACCTGAGCCAAAGACGGACGGACGCTCAACCAACTCAGTCACCCAGGCGCCCCTAAATGCAGAGTAAAATTCAGCAAAAGAATGGGGAAAGAATAGAGACTCCTATTATAATTTACCAGAGGTTGAAATAGTATGTTAATTAAAATAACAATCTTTGCATCTCAATTGCAATTTAGTTTTCAACTGCACACTTTAAAAAAGAAGAAATCTCAAAAACGAAAAAAGATATGGAAGATATTACAGGGAAGCATGAAGTTACAATCTAAGAAAGGCCTCAACCATCAGTAATAAACAAAGTCAGTAGTGACAAGAAATACACCAGTACATAACTGGGAGTCTTGAAGTCCCAAAAAGAGAAATAAGATTAAGATTAAGATTCGGAGAGGTTGGGAAGGACTCAAGAGAAAAGTCAAGGGACCAGGTGTCCATCACCCTCTGCCAGCTTCGCTGCAGTTAGGGTTGACCCTCAGGGCTAGAGGCCAAAATAACCCTCTCACCCTCACCAGCCACCAATGCAATGAAAAAGCCAGCAGCTAAGGAAGCTGAAATCAGTTCTCCACCCCACACCCCCGCCCCCAACACTGGCACCAAGAACAATCTCCGACCCTGCATATGGATGCATGCCATGGCTTGACCATGGAAAAAAGAAAATTACGATTCTCGTTTCAGAATTAGAAATAAGAGTAAAAACGCAAATACTTACAAGGCAGTTTTACACTTTACATTTTATACTTCAGTAGGAAACAATTCATGATAAATTGCAATGAGTCAATCACTCCAAAAAAATCGTTTCCTCAAATCCCTGTCAGTTTTATCAAGGAGAAACAGCATGAAGCTAACATGAAAATTACTAAAAGGAGGTGGTTAAGCAGGTGAGCTCTGACCAGAAAGAACTGGACATAATTCTTAGTCCAGCCAAAAGTCATTCTTGGGCCTTACGGAATTTATCAATAGAAAGATAACAATAACACCTATATCACAGGGTTGTGATGAAGACTAGTAGGGAAGAGTTTGGTTGGGCAGAAGATTCAAGTTCAAGGAGAGGTCAGGATCTTCGTTCAAGACAGCAATCAAATCTGATAAGAAGAGTTATAACTGATAAAGCAAAGTCCCTGGATTGAAAAGACTCAGGACTACAGAGGAAAGAATTCACTTTGAAAAGCAGGAAAAATGGCTAGAACTACAGGGTCTAAGAGTAGGTGCATGATTTTTCTATTGTATAACAAATTCAAGTAGACTGAGTGGCTTAAAACAATACCCGTCTATTATCTCCCTGTTCCAAGAGATCCTAAGTCCAGGAAAAGTATTGTGCCCAGGGTTTCTTAAGGCTAAAATCAAGGTATCAGCTAGCCTGAGCTCTTATTTGGAGGCTTTGGGGGAGATTCCACTTTCAAGTTCATCCATGTTGTGGAATAATTTAGTTCCATACTCTCACCACTTTGGTCCTGGATTTCTTGCTAGCTTTGGGCCAGGAGTTGCTCTGAGCTTCTAAGGGTACCCGTAATCCTTGGCTCATGGACTCCTCAGACTGTAGCCAGTGACACCACAATGAATCTTTCTCTTGTTTCAAATCCTTAAACTTCCTTTTCTCTCAACAGCCAGAAAAATTTCTATGCTTTTAAGGACTCCTATGATTAGGTTAGGCCCATCCGGTTAATCTCCTTATCTTCAAGTCAACTGTGTCATATAACATAATCATGCGAGTGCTTGATCGTGATAGCTCATCATGTTCACAGGCTCTAGAAATTAGGGTAAATCATCTCTGGGAGGTCACTCTACTTACCATACTAGAGAAAAGAGAAATGTACAGAATCAAGTCTTGGCTATAAGGACATGCAGGAGGGGCCTGAGAACAAGGAGAGGTAGCTTCAAGACGGTGATTCAAG
Source organism: Suricata suricatta (assembly GCF_006229205.1). NCBI lineage: Eukaryota > Metazoa > Chordata > Mammalia > Carnivora > Herpestidae > Suricata > Suricata suricatta. The sequence goes on along the minus strand of NC_043708.1, from coordinate 20,877,226 downwards.
ACAGTTTGGGACACATCACATAGGCACCTGGCCAGAAGTTAAGAGACTTCCATGCAGCCCTGACAATAAAAATTATATTTTCAAGATGAAGCTCTAGCAAGTAAAACATCTTGGAATGCAAAATACTAAAATGTCTTCCTGAAGTTGGTTTAAACAGCAAAGGTATTTCTTGGTCTCACATAACAGAAACACCAGAGATGTAACAGTTCAAGAAGAGGCCTTCAAAACTGCCTCTCTACAGTTCTCTAGGTTTTGCCCTCTGTCTGCTTCAGTGTTCCAAGCATCACATCACATGACAAGGGTGGCAGCCTTGGAGTAGACACAGACTATACTGGTCAACTCTGTAATTTCTTTGCCAATATAGTTACTAAAAACTAAGTAAGTTCTATTTGCTTTTTGTTAATTGCTTGGCTAGTAGCCACAGCCCAAGGTTTTGTCTAGACATGGTCTCTGAGTCTGAAAATGACAGTGTCTCAACTTCTACCTAAATATCCTGGACATTGCAAGGGGCCCTCAGTTGAATAGGCTTTATCTTGAGGGAATTCAAAACAATGGACTTGGATCCCCTCTGTCTTGCCAGGAATGCTTAAGGAGAAGCACTTGAAAGGGGCCTGAGAAATCAGGCTTGTTTTTTTTACCCCATTTTTATTTCTGCTAAGTTTTCTACCTCCCTCTCTTATTTGGACTAACTTCAGCAAGGATAGATCATTTGGCTATTCCAATGCTAAAAAATACTCCAAATTACAGACTCCATATATTTGGATTATAAATTTCAGATTTTCAATCTCTGTGCCCCCCAAAAATCTTGCTCTCTGCTTTTATTATTTATTTTCTCTGCTTTTAAATCGACAGGCTTCAAACCACACTTGTCTTTCTCATGTGTGCCTCTTCTGAAGGCTGCGGTAAATTCACAACACATGTCAACGTCCTCAAGTTTTCATCCTGGTCATTTAATACCCCACTCTGAGGCACAGTGTCACTGACCCAATGTATGATTTCCGATGGTTCAACTACTTCCAACAGAACAGTGTGCCAACTTTCCCTTTAGAAAGGTAGGTTCCTCCTGTCCCCACTTTATTCCCCACTTAGTCAATCCTATATTTTAGGCTCTTTTACTTAAAGCTCCTGACTCCTAAAATTGATGTTTCATATCAGCTTGAATATCTTCTGCTGACAGTACAGAAAAACTCCAGTTCAGGTTGACTTAAAAACTACAAGGTAATTTAATATCATTCCACACACAACTGCTACAGACACGGTATCAAAGTTCAGGTCCACCTCTCTGAATTTCCCTTGGCAATACCTTCCCGTGTGTGAGACTTCATTCTCAGGACCAGAGCAAGACAGCCACCTTTAGCCACCACAGGCATCACAGCCCAATACAACAAAACCAGAGAAGGAGAAATTCTCTCTTAGGCATCGTCTTCAGGGGTTGAGTAAATGTTTACCAGATGCTCCCCCAACAGATTTCATAACTCACTCTTCATTGATCGGAACAGGGTTGTATGTTTGGTAACTGGCCTACGGTATTTTTTGAATGAAACAGATTGGGGTGGGGGGTGGGGGGGTAGGAATAATCAAGACCACTACAGGAGCCAATGGATATTCCTAATGTAAATTTTGCTGGTACTATTCAGGAGGAGAAATGGAAAAAGTAAAGAGTTGGTTCAATTCCAGATTGAAGATCAGTAGATGTGTGAGGTGGAAGAAGAAATTGAAGATGCTGATGAGCATGTCGTCAGAGCAGCTTTTCACGAAGTCCAGTTGACAGGAAAAAATAGATTCCAGGAAATGGCTGGTCAACCAGAGGAATGTGGAAAGATCAAAATCAGATGTTAATGGTTAAAAAAGGAAAAGGGAATAAAAAATGTGTAAGGTCAGAGACTGAAAGTTTGGAACTAAAGATATGAACATAGAGAAATTACAAATGAGGACAAATTTTAGCCACAGAAATTAGCTGCTGAGTGACTTGAAGGTCACTGTAAAATGGGAAATTAGTGAAGTTTGGGGCACAGAGTTCAACGGGTTGCCAACTTGAACTCTGGAATCACCAAAGATGAGGACAAGAATTACATGTAATGAAACAGGTTGAGGAGAAGCCAGGTACAAAAATCCTTGAGAACTGTGGAGGCATGATAGAAAATAAGCAGCAGTCAGGAACAATGAGAAGAGAATATTCTAACCAAGTAAACCCTGGTTCCAAAGAAGAAAAGCTAAAAGAGAAGACTGTAAAAGGATTGAGAACAGCCGTGTGAAGCCAGAAGAATGATACAGCCTAAAACCTTCAAAAGAACAAGAACCAATGCCTCAAAAGCCTGACCACAAAGTACATACAAGTTTTTTTTTGTTTGCTTGTTTGTTTGAATTAACTAAAAGGTAGACAGAAATTTTTGAAAGGAAAAAAAAGTTATTTTTCTGCACATGAGGGTACATGCAGACAGATTCCTGGATTATTCTAATATATCAGTACATTAGCCCTTCTAAAATTGCATAGGAATAGAACTGGTACACATTTAAAATGTACTTTAGCACTGACCCTTCTTACTTTTCAATCTTCAAATTAAAAAATTCAGCTTTTAAAAGACAGTATATATTACATACACTCTTTTTCTACTCAGGATGAAGGCAATACACAAAAGGAAAAGCTGGCAACTTAAGATCCTTGAAGTCAAATATTATCAAGCAAAAAGCTCAACATACAGGGCCAAACCAATTATTCTGCTAACTCAGCAAGAAAAACAAACAGCCCTAAGAAGTTCTATACATTTGGAATTATTCAGAAAAGCATACAATATGATCAGAATCCAAGTTCAACACTTTTTCCTTTATCATTTTCAAAGCACATGCAAGAAGCAATAACTTCAAAAAGCACTTTAAAAAAGATAAAGACAAAACGCATAAAAAATAAAAAAGATAAAGACAGCAGCATCACAATGATTAGATTATTTGTATCTACAGAATTTTAGGTCTTCCAATATGTGTTCATCTACATTCTCTTAAAGAACATTCTTAAAGCCTCCCTGATGTCAACATCCATGCCATTTTCTTTCAAGGAAAGTACACAATCTGATCTCCCTGGTTTTTGTCCCCCTGCAATGCTTTGCTTTTTGTTTGATATTTTGTATTATTCAATAATGAAGTAGTCCTGTAATAGAATATATATTTGATAATCCTATCAAAATTCCAAAAATATTTTTAAAAAACATGAAAAAATAAATCAGTGCAATTTTTAGGAGAATAAAAGCCTTTAACCTTCTACTACATTTTTAAGTGGCAAATCCTAAAGCAGAAAATAAATTATGTCTGAAAAAGAGAGATAGAAGTCGATGCAGAAGTATTTAGAAAACACAAATATTGCATCGTTTAAGCATGGAAAATGGCTCAACGAGGCTGCTTATTAAGCAATTTATTCTGTAAAACATAATGTTTTATTTGTAAATCAGTATTATTTTTACGTTAAATATATACTTCCAAATATATCCTGCAGTCACTTTTTGAAAATAATTAATCCAAAAACAGGACAAAACAAGAAAAAGAAATAGGCTGTATTACTAATGCCTTACGGTGGCTTTGTGATTTTATTAAGGATTTAATATTCCTTAGGAGTATTATTCAGTAAGACATCAGTGAGACATAAAATAAACATGTTTTTTCCTGAAATTGTTTACAGTGTATATCCACACCATGGATTTACCGGCCACTTGAATTCGCAGTGAAATATCTGTTACCCTTTCTTCTTTGATGAACCATTGCTCTAAGTGCAACATGCTGCATTAATTTTTAAGGCTTTTAAAGCGAAAATCACAATGCCTGCTGTGATAATTGTGATCCTACCCTAACTGTGGCAATCACTTTAAAACTACTTCTTTGCTTATCATTAGCAATGCTAAGTGATAAAAATAATTATATCAGGAGCATTCTGGGATATAACTGTTTAACAATTGTGAATATTCTAAAAAATTCCATCTAGAAAACTCTGCATCATGGATTAGGATACCGTCTGATGACATGGACTCTTTCAATTTCCTCTAATTATGTAAAGTCCCCAGATAGTTCTCAATCAGTCAACCCCTCTGCCCCCCTTCTTTCTAGCCGCCTCCCCCTACAGTCATGCTCCTTGAACCCATTACCAGACCAGACTGACAACAGAGTCATCAAGGCAGAGCAATTTCCTGGGATCAAATCAGTTCAGATTCAAGTCTTAAAGCTTTATAACCGCTCTACCTCAGGGCAACCAGTCACCTGGTGTGTGTCAGATGGGTTAAATTGAAAAGCGCTCCACAATGAGTGCAAGGTGATCGCTTCCTCCATCTTCTACCTGTCGGAGACATTCATATCTGAATGACAAAGCATCTTTTCCCATGCCAGCTCATCTGAAATAAGCATCTGTCACTCTTAAGTGCTGACAATTGACTTTATAAATATAATTGCCCTACAGTTTGTTTACTTTTGAAAGAAAGTCAACTCATCCAAATGATTATTCTTCTGGAATGTTCAGAATTCTCAACAAGTGATAAATGACAAAGCAGAAATGATAAACCAAGACTGCACATGAATAAAAGTCAATCCAGACTTTCCTGATTATCTTATAAACATCTCGGTTTAATTCAACCCAAAGACAGAATCAACAGAGGAGCATAAAATCCATTTAAAGGAACCGATTCTACAAGGGAAAAGATGGTGTGGAATGCGCACATGGACGAGGGACATGCTTTTAGTTGCTATCAAAAAGGCACAAAAGCCGAGTCTTAAAGAGGCCTGAGACCTGATAATACTGCTCAGTGAGACTGTGAAATTCACTCATTTGACTGAACCCATTGTAACTGCTGCCAACAAATGGTCCAGTAGAGACTACCACATTTTTAAATGTTTCTTTCCAACCGATACTTAAGTAAAAATATATAAAAGGATGATATTTTAAAATGCATGCACTGGGGGGAAAGTCAAGTGATGTTATGGAAGATTTCATAACTTTTCTTCCATTTGAATATTAAAGAACAATTTCAACTCAGGGAACTAAGAGCTCGACTGGGGGATGGGGGTGGACGTGGAGCTCTTCAGAGGGCCAAACTCTCCAAATCGACAGAATGCTTAACTATGAAAAGGGCTTTAAGAAGATAAAAACCTAAATTACTTTTTACCTTGAAATAGCCAAGACATAAAGACTCTTCTATCAAGGACATCTTGATAGACTATCTGGACAGCATGGCATTCAAGTGCTTGTTCAAAGGATGGATGAATGAATGGTTGGTCACAGCAAAAATCATCCTGTAGGAATTTGGCTTTTATACCTGATTATTCTGGTCTGTCAGTTGATCAAGAGTTTCCGACTGTTTCTCCAATGCTCGCTCTGTTTTCTTATGCTTAAGCTTCCACTGCCTAATGGACTCCTGAGCTTTCATTTTCAGCTCTTCTCTCCTCTTCTCCGCTGCCTGTCTCAGGGCCTCTGATTGCTGGAACTCAAGAAGGTACTGCTCGGCCTGCTTGGTTGCTTCCTCGGCATGGTGAGTCAGCTCTGAGATCTGAAGGTCAGCACGCTTATGTTTGGCCTCACAAGTCTCAAAGTGATTCTGGATCTCCTTAAGTTGATCCAACATCTGTAGCTGCTGCTTTTCCCTGTTCTCCAGTTCACGTGTTAAATTCTGGGGATAAAGCATGAGAAGTATTAGGAACATGTTCTTGTCAAAACTGGATGCATAACATATCCCCAAACGAGAATCTCTAATGTCACTGAAATGGGAATCATCTGTATCAAATTTCATTAGTAATCACTCCAGAAAATATGAGTCCCCTTCTGTGTATTTTATAAGCACATTAGTTGGGAATAATTTTTCACAGAAATAGTTTCTCTTTTTTTACACTACTTCATTATCCAAAAAGGGAAGATACATATTTTCCAATTGATTATTACCAAAAAAGAAGGCTTGTTGATGAGAAAAACAATGTGCATTACTTTAGTACAAATCTGGTGTTTTGTCCAAATGGAAAAACGGTCAATGTTTTAAAATTGTCAGATTATCAGAGTGATCATACATAACATTTCACTTTCTGGCAGCATATAAAATGTTGTTACAACAGAATAAAATATATAACAAAAATGTGCATTGATGATTGAAACATCAGTATAGATAATATGATACTCTCAATAAAGTGTTTATAGATAGGTTATTTCCAGCCAAATCTAACATTATAAGTTGCTGAACTTATCTCAAGCTTACGTGAATCACTGTGGGACAGATATTTAAACAAACAAATTTAGAATAGGTAATAATTAAGAAAAGCAAACCTGAACTCTTAAAATCTAGTTTCCATAAAACAGAAGTGGTCAACAATACATTTGGAAATTGCACTAAGTCATCATGTTTCATACCTATTTTTAATTTGAGAAGAATTGGTGAAGATCCATTTAAACTTCAAAAATGAGAGGGCACTGCTTTTAAATAACATTTCATACAAATAAATGTTATAACCATTAACATTAGGCCACTCTTATAAAGCTTCAGAAGGGAGTGCCAAATTCAGAAATAATGTATCCCATAGCTGCCCCTCCTGAGCCTTACTTTCTAAATACTTAAGGGTGACAAAGACAACCTGAAAAGACCATGTGTCGAGGGGACACAGATGACGCTGGGACAAACAATAAATATCATCTACATTGTTGTAAGGCGCCTACAAATGAAGCCTGGAAACATTTTCCCACTTCCTCTGACTCTCACAGCGTAAGGTTCAGTTCCAGATTCCATTATCCCTGAACTGTGGCTCAAATAAGGTTAAATACAATTTCTCTCATGATTAAAGTCATGGTTTGACATTCTGGCAAAAAAATAAAAATAATGCCTTAAAAACAAGCTTCATTTTCCGAGCAACAGGTTTGCATTTGCTCAGTTTGCTAAATTCAGGGCAGCCTAGAAGAGAGGAATCATTCCTTTATCTACCCAAACAAAGCAGTAAATTGAGAACTGTGCACATGTTTGTGTGGAAAATTCTAAAATGTAATCAGAAAACCACTGTGCTGGCTGTTTACCCTTTTGCCCTTATCTAAAACTTTTACCATGAAGCTAGAAATTGACTTTATTAACAAGCAGTACTCACATGATTTCTCCATCAGCAGAGAGAGGTACTAGTATTTTCTTCAGAGAGTGGGTACCCTTTCCATGTCTTAGGCAGTTTACTGAATGCTTAATAAGACCTGGCTTAATCTAAATTGGGGAGCTAGTCACACTAACAACTAGATGACAACAATAGATAATGCTAGATACTAAAATGAAGAGACCTATAGTCTACAGCATGGCTGGAGAGGGTCTCAGGAGGAGACATATGAGCTGGGATCTAAATGAGGAACCAGCAATAATAATTATTATTATTATTATTACTACTACTACTGAAGTTTATTGAGCACTTGAGTTATACAAAGGACTAAGCAAATGCTTTATAAGAATGATCTCATTCAATCCCACTATTATCATCTCGATTTTAGTGATGCGTAAACAACACTTGGAACTTGCCCTAGATCACATACCTAATATGTGAGGGAACGGGATTCAGACCCAGATTGTCTGACTCCAGAGCCCATGTTTCCAACTCTTCGCTAAAAGGACAGATTCTCAGATGACCCTAACTTCATGCCTCTTTGTCACCTACTCCCATAGTCCTATCTTAGTGTGTTATCTTTTTTCAGAACTGCCACCTTTGAAGCAAGAGGTATGTCCCAGTTTGCCCTCTCCTCCCCACTAACCCTTCCTCCCACTCCTTCCCATCCCTTAGGCCTTCAACTTTATCTACCAATCTGCCCAGCTCCCTCACTTCTGGTGATACATCTGCTCCTCATTGTCAGGAAGATGACCACGCCTTGACATTTCTTTCCCTGGCTTTAAATCCAAGTTCTTTGACCTAACTTCTTTAATTTTCACTTTAGCCACTCTGTTGTTCATGTTTCAAACTTCTTCATAAAACAGAACTTGAACGGCAAAATCACTAGCTCTGGGGGAATTAACAAATTTCCTGTTTCCTATATCCAGTTACTGAGTCCTCTAAGGAAAATCACAAAGGAGTATTAGTTGATGTGATGGTATATGGATAGGCAACTCCTCGGTGCCCAGAAATTCTACTGCATGCCTCTTCCCAATCCACAGACCTACCATCTATTCACTCACTCTTACTAGGTAACATAGCTCCTCCATAAGAAATAAAATTAAGGCTATTAAGCAGGACATCTCCCAAATTTCCTTAATGTACCATTCTGAGTCTTACCAATGGCTGATTTGTTCTCCTCTCTAGCCTTTAAGGAAAAGGGATCCTTCTTAAATAAATCAACCTAACTTTGTCATTTCCTTCCACATCCATCAAGGGCTTTACTACATCAATTATACTCTTTCTTCTATACTGAACCTCTCTTTTCCTATTGGATCATTATTCTCTACTACTCCCATCTTTAAAAATCACAGTCATGTTTTCTTAATGAAACAAACTGAAGAGATACAAACAAATGGAAAGATATTCCATGTTCGTGGATTGGTCCAAACTACCCAAAGTAATCTACCCCTTTAATGCAATCCCAATCAAAATACCAAAAACATTTTTTACAGAGCTAGAACAAATAATCCTAAAATTTGTATGGAACCACCAAAGACTCCAAATAACCAAAGCAATCTTGAAAAAGAACAAATCTGGAGATTTCACAATCCCAGATCTCAATATACTACAAAGCTACAGTTATCCTAACAGTATGGTTCTGGCACAGAAATAGACACAAAGATTACTGTAACAGAATCAAGAATTCAGAAACAAACCCACGCTTTCATGGTTAATTAAACTATGAAAAAGGCAAGAATATACAATAGGAAAAACTAGTCTTTTTAACAAACAATGCTGGAAATACTGCATAGCTACATGCAAAAGAATGAAACTAGACCACTTTCTTACATCACACATAAAAACAACTCAAAATAGATTACAGACCTAAACATGAGACCTGAAATCATAAAATTCCTAAAAGAAACTATAGGCAGTAATTTCTTTGCCATTGGCCATAAAAATGATTTTTCTAAATGTCTCCTTTGGCAAGGAAAACAAAAGCAAAATTAAACTATTGGGATTATACCAAAGTAAAAAGGTTTTGCATAGTGAAGGAAATCATCAAGAAAATAAAAAGGCAACCTACCAAGTGGTAGAAGGTATTTACAAATGATATATCCTATAAAGAGTTCATATCCAAACTATATGAAGAACTTACACAACTTAATACCAAAAGATCAATAATCCATTAAAAAATAGAGAACCTGAACACATCTTTTTCCAAAGAAGACATGCAGATGGCCAACACATACATAAAAATGCTCAACATCATTAATCATCAGGGAAATGCAAGTTAAAACCATAATGAGATATCACTTGAGATATCACTTTATACCTATCAGAATAGCTAAAATCAAAAACACAATAAATTACAAGTGTTGGTGAGGATGTGGGGGGGAAAAAAGGAACTTCATGCACTATTAGAGGGAATACAAATTGGAACAGCCACTGTGGGAAACAGTATAGAGGTTCCTCAAAAAATTACAACTAGAATTACCATATGATCCATAATTCCACTACTGGGCATTAACCTAAAGAAAATGAAAACAAAAATCCAAAGAGATGCATGCACCCCTAGGCTTACTGCAGCATTATTTACAATAGCCAAAATATGGGAGCAACCCAAGTGTCCACCACTCATAGATGAATGGATAAAGATGTCTCTCACACACACACACACACACACACACACACACACACACACACATTCACGCACACTGGAATACTACTCAGACATAAAAAAGAATGACATCTTGCCATTTGCAACAACACGGATGGACCTAGAGGATATAAAGCTAAGAGAAATAAATCAGAGAAAGACAAATACCATATGATTTCACTCATATGTGAAATTTAAGAAAAATGCACCAATAAAAAAGAGGCAGACAAAAAAATTCACTCTAAAATACAGAGAATGAACTAGCTGTGGTCAGAGAAGAGGGGATGGGGGTATATATTGATGAGCCCTGAAAAATATGTGAAATTATTAAGTCGTTGTATTGTACACCTGAAACTAGTATAGCAAAGTGTATTAATTATACTTGAATAAGAAAATAAAATCACAATATATTTTTTAGTGAAACAAACCAAAACCTTTATCAATCCAGCATGATCTAACCAGCACCCTATACTTTTCTATTAAGTCAAACTCCTGAAAAGAGTAGTCCACACCTGATACTCCACAATTTTATTCCTAATCAATTTCTCCATTCATTGGATCTGGATTCCATTTCTACCATACAATTAAAATAGCTCTCATCAAGACACCTAAAGATCACCTACAGCCAAACACAACGACCTCTTTAAAAATCAACCCTGGTCTCCTAGTAGCATGTGACATTGTCAATTGTCCCTTCTGATTTTTAAGTCTCTCTTCTTCCTTGACTTTCATAATATCCTCCTTTACTAGTTTTTTTTTCTTCCTGTTCTTTAATAATCTCCTTTCCTGAGTCTCTTCTACCATTTAGCCTTTAAATACATATAATGGGATAGGGTTCTAGTACTAAGCACCATCCTATCTATGAAATATCTTCAGTAAGTAAGTATGTAGGTAGACAGAAATATAAGTGACTTCTAATTCAGGAGCTAGACTGATCAACTCCAGGCCTTTAAATATCCTAAATATATAATGAAGTGATACATTTGGGAATCCCACAGACATCTTAATTTTAGCATGCCAAAAAACTGAACAACTCCTAACAAAAAGGTAGTCCTGCTAACAGAATGCCAGTAAAAGCTTTCTCTGCTGAGAGAGTATAGAAATGGGAATGTAATTGTATATTTAAATAGTGAGAAAGTCTGAAATATCTGCCAAAGGAAAAGAAGAGAAAATGAATACGATAAATGTTTAAAAGCTAACAAACACAAATAAGGTTACAGTTAGATAGGCTCAAATTTATAATGGACTCAAGGATACAGATTTCTCAAATTTCTCCAGCAAGCTTTTGAACCCAGGAGGAAAATCAGTTCAATACTATTCATTCTTCTGTAATTACACAACAAGAATAGGTACATGATTAATATATGTAAGCCCAGAGCTTCAGCACACAAATTCTTTTGTTCTCACACTTAAAAAATTATATATTTTTATATTAACATATTACACACAATAACTCATTGAGAAGAGTATGAAAACATCATGGCATTGATTGGGTATGTTAGTATAAATAAACGGGAAAAGATGTGGTTCTAATCCTGAGGAATTGTGGTTCTCACTACTGATGGGAAAGTAGGTTTGAATTTGAACTGGATGAACACTGCCTCTAACCGCCCAGAGTCTGGAAATTGTTGCTACTGATTTGCTCCCATCAGTCTATCTGTACCATGCTTCAGGTAAGACCTGTCATAGAATTTCTTCCTATATTCATTCCTTGGCAGATTCTACTCAGCTATTGTTTTGCCTTTTTTTTTTTTACCCCTCTTCCTCAAATAACCAATCAGAATTGTCTAATTGTAATAAACATTTCTCTCCTACCAATCAGGAGATTATATTCAGAACCCTCAACAATCCTTAGCACACACACATATACATAGAGCACACAAGTAAACAAATGCATCATTCATCCATGAATAAATGCTTTCAGGGTAGATACATATACTAAATATTAGTATCTTACTATGTGCTACATGAAATACTAAATAAAAGCAATTTTCTTATTTATTCCATTAGAATGATTTTCAATTCTGTTAATACTATCATATATTCCTGGAAGCCTCTTCTATCCTAAAGAACTTTGTATGATTAAATTATATGAAATTATCTCAGCCACCAGAGCAGGGTGGTTAAATTTCATACCACTTAATCAAGCCTATTATTTATTTCCCACTACATGAGTACTGGCAAAGACAAAAATAACACAAAAGCATAGAAATGTTCTTTTTCCCAAGAATTCCTTCCAGTTATATGGTAGAGAAGACTTTTAGGTTCCTAAAGGGAACCTTTTAGGTTCTGTAGCTGGACGTGAGAATTAAACCAACATAAGAGAGATTAGCAGAAGAAAGGCACACAGATTATATTTAACATTTATACATATGCATGAGAGCCTCTGTCGGAAAATGAAGACTCAAAGCCCGAGAACCAAGAGCTTCTAAGCCTTTTTTAATTCATTTGAATTCATACATTATAATTTATGACAGGAAAAAGGAAAAGGGATCCAATGAGCTTCCAGGGGTAGTAGACTGTGGACAAGTGACCAGGAAATACATGGTGGAAAGTAATGGAAGATCAGGGTTATTTTAGGTTTGTCTGTACAGATCCATTTTAGAATCAACTCCCAGTTTCCAATGATACAAAATGTCCTTCTCTTCATGGTAGAGGGAGGGTGCCTTCCTCATGGAAAATATTATGACCTCTTTTAGGTAGAAAAAGAGCTCGCTCAAAGTATCCTTCCTACATTTGCTGCTTCTCAAGTGCCTTCAGCTCAAGATAATCAATATACCAAAGGGGCATATTTTGGAGTGATGTGTCCTGATCCCTTCCACAGTACCTTACCTAAGGTTTATAAAAGCTTCAACTTAACCTAAAACTTCATACATTTAATGTCTCTTTTTTTCTCTGTCTTCAGACAGGAAAAAAATGTTAATAAGTAATTGAGTTGAGGGCCCCAGGTTTGGTGATAACTAGGAGTCACTGGATTCAGCATGTGGTCATATGTATGCTAAGATTTATGACAGTGAATAGATACACGGCAACATAAGCAAAAGGAAAAGAACGTGGCGCATAATCCCGAGGAAACCAGGCCAGGCTTCCGAGAGTCTCGTCTCCGTAGTGGTACAGGGTGTGCTGATCCTTCCAGCAGTGAATCTGGACATGTGTGAAGTCCTATCTATCAGGGAAGCCCATCAGAGACTCAGTTCCCTGAAGTTTTAATTATAAGCTAGTCACTTAGGTACCATCTGCCTAGTATATACCAAAATTCCAGAGTCCCAGAAGGAAAGCAAGCGTTCAGCATAAACCATATTCTTTGTACAAAAGTCTAGGCACCGTGAGCTACACTCATCATTTAAGCAAAGTTTCTAACTTATCATTAAAGTTCCCAGACACCAAACAAGGGCCTAGTTTGTAAGTAGGCCTAAGGAAACTATGTTAACTACTATGTTAATTCCTTTTTTCCTTGTAGTAAAATGGCCAGAGAATAGACAGAAAGGAAATGAATGTATTAAAGAATGCATTACAGGGGCTCAGTCAGTTAGGTGTCAGGCTCTTGATTTCAGCTCAGGTCATGATCTCACAGTTCATGAGTTTGAGCCCCACAGCAGGCTCTGTGCTATTAGCCTGCTTGGGATTCTCTGTGTCCTTCTCTCCCTCCCAGCTTGTGCGCTTTCTCTCTCTCTCTCAAAAATAAACATTTAAAAAAAGAATTAAAAAAAAAAAAGAATGCATTACAGCAATGCATTTAGAAGATGGGAGAAAACTCTCCCCTTGAAATTGGCTTTGGCTGCCAATGGCTCCTTTTTAATTGCTGCAGTGGTTGTATTCAAATTTTAAGAAAACTACAAACAGCCTACTCATATGAATAAGGCATTGAAATGAAAACAGAAAATGTAAAAGAGATATTCTATTTAACAGCAGAGTGTGGCGGTGCCTGGGTGGCTCAGTCAGTTAAGCATCTGACTCCTGGTTCCAGCTCAGGTCATAGTCCCAGGGTCGTGAGATTCAACCTCATGTTGGGCTCCATGCTCAACATGGAGCCTGCTTAACACTCTCTCTGCACCACTCCCACTCACACACTCTCTAAAATAATTTTTTTTAATTAGAGAGAGAATTCAATGCCTATATTTTAAAGATGAGGAAACTGAGTGACAGGGAGATAAATTAATCAATCCCAGATAAGGGAGGTAGTTTACAGCAGAAAAAAGACTAGCCACAGGTCCCTAATATTCAAACTAATATTGATTCCACTCCACTACATTACTGACTTGGATACTAGCCAGACAACCTCTTAAATAATTAAATAAGATACCACGTTCCTGAGCTAGGAGGAAATCCTGAATAGGAATTATACAATCTCTGAAGTATGGATGTTTCTGTAAATGTGTGAAGCTGAGAGGGAAAAAAAAAAAATCACAGAATACAGCTGGCTTGCTTAAAACAAAATCAGGCACACACTAGTTATCCCCTCCTATGTCCGTGACCCTGGCAAAGCACCAACGCAAGTACTGTATGAGAAACACTGAATGGGACAAATACAACCAAGCAGGAGGGAAGTGACCTCGATGCTGGCTAGCAGAAATAGAATTTAACCTGGTAAATTCAAGAGAAAATACTCTGATCAGCAAGAACTCATCAAGAAAGGCACATAAAATAAGGAGACAATGAGCAAACTCAAATGTCAAGAAGAGAAAAGATTGGGGCACTGATCAAAGGACAGGCATTTTAAGACTAACAGTAGCATGGGCAAGAGCCACAGACTGGGCCACCAGGGCTGTTTATGAAGAGTAAATTTCAGGGTGCCTGGGCGGCTCAAGTGGATAAGCGTCCAACTCTTGATTTCAGCTCAGGTCATGGTCTCACAGTTTGCGGGTTAGAGCCCCAGAGGGGGCTCTGTTCCGGCCGTGCAGGGCCTGCTCAGGATTCTCTGTCTCTCTCTCTCTCTGACCTTCCTTCCCCCTGCTCATGCTCATGCTCGTTCTCTCTCTCTCTCTCTCTCTCTCTCTCTCTCTCTCTCAATTTCTCTCTCTCTCTCTCTCCCTCTCAAAATAAATAAATAAACATTAAGGGGGAAAAAGTAAATTTGAAAAGGGCTAAAAAGAGATTTAAAAAGTAAGGTCAGGAACCAGGTTAGGGGAATGGTGAAATCCAGCTTAAGCTCTCACAAGTTGTTCGGCAAGGGAATACCATGATCAGAGATGTGCTTGAGAAAGATTAATCACCAAAGGACATTATGCTAACACTAGGATATTACAATATTATAGCAACATTAAAAATAATTGAAGATCATCCTTTTAAAGCAGGAATGGACTTTTAGAACCAATTTTTTTCTCATCTGAATTCAATTTCAGCAATCAAGTTCAACAGAGCTGGCTTATAACAGTTAAGAACCACCTATGGCATTCGAGAGACTAGAAAAAAAAGAAAAAATCACTTGTCAGTCTTTCCAAAGAAAATACAGGTATGCTTTCATTCAAACCAATAAGCATTTACTGCACTCAGCAACAAGCGAGCTGCCGAGACACAAAGATGAATGAGAAGGCGTGGTTCTCCATCCTCCGGCTACAGGGGACCGCACGGCGTAGTTGGGGAAACAGAGACCTAACAGTTACTTCTAATAAATGGGATATATGTGAGCAATTCTTTCTTCTGTATTTCGAATTCTGCTTCTCTTCCCAATTTATACTACCTAATCTATACTTCCCTTTCATTCCTCACTGTCTACCTCTGTTCTTATCTTTATATAATGTTTTCCAACAATGACTGTCAAAAAGAAAAGAGCCTTGAGCTAACACCATTAGGCGGTGGCTAAGGGATCAAAAAAAGGTAATTTGCAGTTGCTATTGAAAGTAATAAAGAGAAAGAGAGCAAGAGGAGGAGGCAGGGGGAAGAAAGAGAAAAACAGCCAGTGAGAAAATGAGTGTCGCTTCCAGTCAAGCTGAGAAGTCACACCACCAGGGCAAGAGTGTGCCTAGCACTCCTGCCCTGCTTCCCTTGGGTAGTTTCTTTCATGATGAAAGTGCTCCTAATACTGGTGTCGGCAGGGGACATGGGAGGAAGAAGGGGGAAGGAGAGGAAAATGATCAGCAAGAGAATCTGATCAACTTGACACCTCTCCCAAACATTAGCAAAGACTTCTGTACTTTTTTTTATTACCTATAAATTACCTATACATTTTCCTTTTACTTCTTATCATTGCTAGCCATTCAGTTTTATACTCATCAAATATGTGGTATCACAGCTAGAGATACACACACAACACTTTTTAATACATTAAACATGTTAACTATAAAATTATATATTTGTATTATACCCATTTTACCCAAACTAAAAAAGTTTCAAATTTTAATTACTACAAAGATTAAGAGTTTTTATATTTTGGTATAGATGACCAGTTCATTTTAAGGGTAAGTGTTTGGGTTACCAAGTTTTCTTGGTTGAAAACACCATTATTTACTATAATATTTCTCATATAAAAATACACAAAACCACAACAGAATGATCAGTTTCTCAGTAAGGTCTCTAAACACCCAACACAGTGAAAGTAGCAGCTCTCTGTATCAAAATGATACACTGGAACAAAAATGATATTTAAAAGTACAAGCATATAAAATTCAGTTCTTTCTAAGGACAAAAACAGTGACATTAAAGCTAGTAAGTAACAAACAAGCCTCAAGTAGAACACCATTAAAAGAGAATTCAATTAATTACCTTAATATTAACTCTGTGAACCAAGATAAAACGAATTCCAGCCCAAAATATGACTTCCTTACAGAAGATACAGACAAATATATGGACTGACTAGAAATATTACAACCAAAGGGAGATGCAAATTTCTCAGGTGAGAAAAAGAACTGATTCAAATACAGAAAAAAATATATTAAAATTTTATTTGACTTTTTTTTAATTTATTGAAGCTAAATTCTTTTCCAGCATGTTGGAACACTTTAGTTTCCATGTGACCACATAATTGCATATATAGATGACTTAGTTTTAACAAATCTAAAATGGACAGGAGGCTTGAAAAACAAAAAAACAAAAACCTGAAAAGAAACTACAGATTAAATAAAATGTTACTAATGCACAAGAAGGTATTTGTAAATATGACATTTGCAGAGTGCCAAATATGGACACGAGGCGAGGCTCAAAGACAAGGCAAGGTCGTATTTCTCAGCTAAAAGAAAACCTGATTGCTAGCACTGTGGTTTATGACCAATAGCAGACAGCCCTATCCCCAACTCCTTCTAATATATTCTCCTCTTCCATGGAGGCTACGAAACTGAATGTTCAGTACTCCCTTGAGCTAGGTTTGGGGGACAAATCAGACTCAATAGAGAGAGAATTAAAATGTGGAAATGACGTGGAGACAATAGACTTGCTAACTTGGCTTTTTGCTGCTGGCCAGCAAGGTCGCAGACATAGAATTTATTTTGTTCTGCAGTGAATATCCCACTTCGTGTTACCCTTTCTTAGAAGCCTAGCCCAGGCCACATCTGCCAATATTATTATAAACAACTATTGCATAAAATACCTAGAACAGTTCTACTTCCCAAACTAACCCCTAACTGATGTTATAAGTTTTGCCTTTACAGTATAAACAACAGGACAGATTTAATAGGATTTCACCTGAAATTCTCAGATTCTCAATTAAGCCATGCCCCACTTACCCCTGTTGGGAAATGAGCCTGACATCTTCTTGCATGTCTTGATAAACTCATTCATTTCAGTATAATTTGGGTATTTTATGAACTGATAGTGAGAGGACGAATAATTTTCCACAGTCAGGAGAGCTAAGGGAAGTCTCTGAATAAAAGAACTCAAATCAATCAAAACAAGTGTTATGGTGGCCCCAAAATATAGCTACCCACAGCTAAATTAGACCATCACCCATTGGGATCATACTATTTAAAACTTTTGGGGGGGGGGCAGGGAGAGCGCCTGGGTGGCTCAGTAGGGTAAGCTTCCGACTTCGGCTGAGGCCCTGATCTCACAGTTTGTGGGTTCGAGCCCCGCATCGGGCCCTGTCCTGACACCTCTGAGCCTGGTGCCTATTTCAAATTCTGTGTCTCCCTCTCTCTCTGCCCCTGCCCCACTTGTGCTCTGACTCTCTCTCTCTCTCTCTCAAAAATATATAAACATTAAAAAAAATTTTAACTTTTTTTAAAGTCATGATTGACTGAAACTAGAATATATACATAAAATCTGAGCCAGTTTATTTAATTCAAGCAAAATACATATTAATAGTCTTTACTAACTGATCCAGGGGCACCTGGGTGGCTCAGGTGGTTAAGCATCCAACTCTTGATTTCAGCTCAGATCATGATCCCAGGGTCATGAGATCAAGCTCCACATCAGGTTCTAAACTGAGCATGGAACCTGCTTGGGATTCTGTCCCTCTCAAAAAATAAAAATTTTAATTAAAAATTTGTAAAAAAATAAGATAAAATAACTGATCCAAACCCTTTTATGAGTTAGGGATCAGTCACATAAAACATCAGGGGCCACTGTAACCATGTCACAAATAAATTCTTCCTTTACCAATATAACCTTCTGTCTTTTCCATCCTTCTAATTTTGACCACGTATATTCTTATCATTTTCTTTTTGCCAAATGAAGCAGAGATACATAAAAGGACATTAATCCCAAATAACGGGTTCCTTGGTCTTTCTCAGAGATTAAAAATAATTACTTCTCCACAAATCCTATGAGAATATATCTGCTTCCTACAACTACAGTTTCCTTGTACTTTTTAATGAAACATGATACTAAGCTTAAGCAAAGTACAGAAAATAATGTTCAATTAATTAAGTACATTCATCTCTTTGTGAAGAAATAAAATATTAACTTCTGTTTCATTAGCCATGACGTTCACTACATGGAATATTTTAAATACACATTTCTTCAGAGTGTTCAACTTAAAACACAAGGGGACGTATCATTAACATCTATGCCCCAGCAACACCCTGGGGAAGTTCTGACTGCAGCACACATGTCGCACAGTACATTTGTGTTTTCTTAGTTTTTCTCACACTCTATTAGACTGATAATTTTAACTCTGCGACTCTGATGTTTAACTAAAGCAAGCACTTTGGGAGAAGAAATTTGAATATAGATGGTATAAAACAGTTCTGCTCAAGCAGCTTGGTATTTGCGACCGCTTCTGATTGAGGTAGAACAACCTCTGATTATACATTTGCTATGAAATGCGTTAGGACACAGCAGCCATCAATAGAACAGACACCTGTGTTCTTACCAATACTGATAGGGCAGTTGAGTGGGCCGACATAAATTACACAGTTCAACTAAAAAAATGTTATCTCTAATTACACGACATATAGTCAAGAGGAAATATTAAATGTAACCTTACACTTAATATTAATGCTCTACATTATAACAGAGCATTACAGTTTATCTGAAACAAAACAGACACGTTATCTTACATGATACAGTAACATTGTGCAGTTAAGAGAAATCAACTTTTCTTAATTTCTCAATTTTGATTTCCTAAGAGAAATCAAAGCTAAGGAAGGCTAAATGGTACAGGGGAGCCCTATTTTCTTTTGTTAATACTGTTTCAAACAAAAATAATAATTTCCAGAGATATCACCTCATATCCATTAGGATGGCTACTACTAAACAACAAACAAACAAATGAAAGACAGAAAATAACATGTGTTGATGAGGAGGTGGAGAAACTGGAACTCTTGTGCACTGTTGGTAGAAATATAAAATGGTATAGCCACTGTGGAAAAGAGTATTATGGTTCATCATCAAAAGACTAAACACAGAACTACCATATGATCTAATAAGTCTACTTCTAGACATGTATGCAAAATAACTGGAAGCAGGGTCTTGAAAAGATATTTATATACTCATGTTCATAACAGCATTATTCGCAATTGCTAAAATGTGGAAACAACTCAACTATGCATCAACTGATGGATAAATAAGCATCCCATTCCTGAATGGAATATATAGATATATAGAAATATACAGATACCATAGTTAAGCAAAATATAGACCACATTTTGCTTATTATCCATCAGTGTGTGTGTGTGTGTGTGTGTGTACACCTACATGTATATATTCCTGAATGGAATATTATTTAGCCCTTAAAAGCATGGAAATTCTACAATATGCTACAACACAGATGAACCTTGAGGATATTATTTTAAGTGAAATAAGCCAAGCACATCAACAGAAATACTGTATGATTCCACTTCTATGAGGTACTCAGAGTGGTATAATAGTAAAATAGTGGTTGCCAGAAACTAAGGGAGATGGGGAGTGGGAGTTATTATTTAATAGATAGAGAGTTTCAGTGGGGATGAGAGTGGATGGTTGTGATGTTTGTACAAGGATGTGAATTTATTTAATACCACTGAGTGTACACTTAAAAATGGTGAAGATGGTAATTGCATGTTTTGTGTATTTCACCACAATAAAAAAAAAGAAAATAATAATAATCGCTTTCTTGACTCCAATACACTTAGAAAGGGCTGGCTATAATAAATGTTTCTTTAATCAGTTCTCAATCAAGTCCAAGAATACCACCTTCCCACCACACAGCCATGTCATATTCAGACAATCAAAGTAAAATCAGTGTGCTTTCTATACCAACAGAAATGTAAGACCTGACTCCTAACCCAATTTCACCCCATCCAATAACATTACCACCTTTTAAGTTCCACCTATATTGAAATTAAGTAAAATTAAAATTAAAAATTCTGCCACACCGACCTCATTTCAATCCTCTATGGGCACATATGGCTAACATACTGAACGGCACGATTTAAAACATCTCCCTCCCTGCTGAAAGTGCTGCCGGACAATGCTAATCTAGAGCAACCACTCATTCACACTAATGTAATGACTTGGTACTCTTGATAATTTTTTTCTTATATGTATAGGTAGAGTTCCTTTCCTGTTCCTAATGTAGACTATGTATACTCTCTTTACAAACCTAAATAAATTGCATAAATTAACCAAGAGTGCAAAAAATTCTATTTGTTTTTAATCAATACTTAGGATAATATCTTGTGGACACAATGCAACTGAACATGATTCAGTGGTTTTTAGTTTAGCCTTAAAGATCTAATCAAATTTAATAGAATCAAGGAAAAAGACAGCTAAGAAGAGCACTCTTGGAATCAGAGAACACCCACCAAGACTGACAATTCTATACTCCTGCAAAGAGGCCCAACTTTAATAAAATCAGACTATGGTCACTGTCCAAAGGAAAAAAAAGTGCAATCAGCTAGCAATTAATGGTGAGGATAAAGCCAGGTGGGATATCAACAGAATCAGATTATCCAAAAGTCAAAATTTAATGGGAAGAATTAGGGAACTCAAGAGTCAAACAGAGCCCAGCTAAAACCACAATCATCCCTGGTTGCCATGGAGACTCTGCACATACTGAAGGCTGAACCCTCTGAGGAGTAACAGGAGAGACTGTACACCGCAGGGAAAGTAAGTTTCACTGAACTACTCTAACCCAGTCACTAAATTAATAAAAAAAGTAAATGACAGCAAACCCCAGGAGGGGAGTTAGTATAGAGACTCAATACATTATATAAAATGTCTACTTCAATAAATATCAGTAGACCTGAAAAAAATCTAAAAAGTGTGACCGCAGGGTGCCTGAACGGCTCCGTCAGTTAAGCATCTGACTCTTGATTTTTGATCAGGTTTGTGACTTGCGTGGTTGCTCCACACTGATAGCACAGAGCCTGCTTGGGGTTCTCTCCCTCCCTCCCTCTCTGCCCCTCCACCACTCGTGCACTCTCTCTC
>NC_043708.1:20768200-20855612 GCF_006229205.1 Suricata suricatta | reverse complement strand
TAACCAAATAAGCCACCAGGTGCCCTCAAGTATTCTTATCTTTGCAATCTAAAGAGTCTCAATGGCAGAGTCAGGTGGCAACATGTATAAAATTTGTTTTCTCCATGAAGCCCAGTAGGGCAGCTGTCAAGATAGTCTCTTATTTCCCTACATTAAACTCCCATTTGAGTGTGTCTCAGTTTCTTATAATCCAGAACAAATAGAACTGGACAATGAGACAAAATAATGGAATTGTTAAGTCTATGAAACTATAAAACCATTGTTCAGATTTTCAATCACCAAATACCAATATATATTTGAAGATATTTCTGTTTTGTCTTCAGTAACTCTTGGCTTTTACATTTATTGGTCTGTCACTGGAGGACGGAGGCCATCGTGGAGGATGGAGGCTCCTCATGCTCACTTCCTAAGGTTCAGAGCGCCCCCTCCATCCCCGCACATCCCTATTCCCCATTTTAAGTCTCACTATGATTCTTCCTATCAATGGTGAAGAGGGACTGGCTTTTCTAGTGAACTGATACTTCAGTGTCAAATATAAGGTCAATGATTTTGACTTTACTGAGGGCAATGAATGTTGATTTCATTTCTGTGACCCCTGATTCTGGCACCAGACTCAATACCTAACAGACCCTTAATCAAAATTGAATGAAAGATTAAATACATTGTTTTTCTTTTTAACAATCAGAAGATAGAAAAACATCACAAAACCAGTAACCAAACCACAAATTATATAACCTAAAATACATATGGATGAAGGCCTCATAAATTCCCTCAAAGGAATAAGAAGAAAGGTGTCTAATTTTCTCTTAAACCTTACTTACCTATCCAGTTCTTAATATCAGTTACTATATATTTTGCTTCCCAGATTTCTATTCTTTTTATAATTTCCTGTTCTCTGCTAGAAATAAGTATCTTATGATCTAATTTCTTAGCATGTTACTAGCCATTGTTTTAAAGTTGATTTATTAACTCTAATATCTGAGCAGCATACATACCTATTTCTATTTCTTGCTTGTATCTTGGTTTTTTAGTAATGTGGGTTTTGTTTCTTGATATGACTGCTAAGTCTTGATTAAATGCCAGATATCATATGGCAAATTACGGGAATAACACAAGGGCTCTGGATGATAATACCTTCCTCCCCAAAAGATCTACTTTTACTTAGATGAGTAGCTACGGTAGCGACAGGTAACGTCACAGCAGATTCAAAGCTACATTTCTGTGACTGTTCGTGCATTTCCCACTCACCCAGACTCCTAGGGTTTAGTCATTTGGGTATCCCAACTGAGAGTGTGGGACGTTTACCAGGGCCCTGCCTTGTTTCATGGACCTACGCTCTTCTGTAAGCTGTGCTTAGTCTGTGACCTTTCAGGGGAAGAGTGGCGCCCAGTGTCAGACCCATCACTCTGTACTCTACTCCTCAGGATACACGACTCCCCCTGTCCTTGCACCCAGATAACTCTCTGACAACTTCAAACATATTTTTTAAAATATGTGTCTTATCCAGCTTTTCTCATTTTTCTCACAAGGCAGTTTTTCCTGCAACAAGGTAATCCACCATTAACAAAGGCAGAAACTGTTCTTCAAGATAATTGCTCCAAATTTGCCTAATTGGCTAGTCTTCTCTATGGAAGAGCAAACTATAATCTAACATCATGATAGGTTCCCCCACAAAATAAGTACTGTATTACATAAACACATACTCCATGCAAGTACTAGAAATTAAACGTGTTTAAGGTATTTGGAAAAACTTGCTAACACTGACCTTTATGTTAGCCATGTGTTACTTATTAAAACCTTTATTTTGCAAAGATAATTTATACCACTTAAACATTTTCGAAAGTATAACAGACCCATGGACTTTTCTGTTGTTTGAGGCTGAGCACAGTCTCATTTCTCCTTGTAGAAAGCTGCCTGAAAACAAACATCTAAAATGTAATTTATCTCTCCACTTAAAATGATACCCTATCAAATTAAAATCACTCTAAAAGTAACTATAAAGACTATAGGAATAATGCATGAACAGTCAAAATACACTTATTATAAAGTCTATTTTATATCCCTTTAATATCATTTGTGGTATTTAAGAAATGAACAACTATCAATTAGTTAGACTCTGCAAAAATACTGTCAGAATATTATTCATTTTATATCACATAATACCAGAATATTACTCCTTTCATATCACATATTTTTCCATAGCTAAGTCCTTCAATAATTATTCCCAATAATTATTCCCAAAGGTATATTTTATCTTTATAATTGCTTTTAATATCAAATCAATAATTAATACCTCACATTTTGTGAGGAATGTACGTTTCTCCCTTTCTCCCCTACTTCATGCATTTGTGTCCGTGCACGGACACACACGCACGCACACACACCCCTCACAGACTTGTACAAAGGCCTACATACTCAATTTATACATAAAATACATGAAGTAGATATCATCATGACTTCAGAAAATAAAGATCTTGAAAATAGATGCTTTTATTCCCAAATTATTTCTTTAATGACCACATTCGAATAATAAACTACAGTAAATACTGGTGATACCTTAAAAGAAAATTTAATATATTTGGTCAACTGTTACTTTCTAGCTTTATGGAAATATTCATGCAACTCTAGGTTACAAAAAAATATAAAAGCTGCCTTTCTTCACAACTTCTATAATTCCTTTATTATTCCATACAGGTGTAAGATTTGAGAAACTAAATCTTCCTCAAAGTGTCAAGGTTTATTTAGTATTAGAGTTTTTATTGTAGGGCGTCTCTGCCAGTAGTCACCTTTATGAAGAACTTGAGGTATTGAGCATTTGTGGACTTAGCAATCTGTTTCACCATCAGTTAATATGATTAATAATAGACACAGATCTCCTCTCCACTAGGTTCAGGAATTTTAGCCTTACTTAAAAAGCTTTGCCGCCCATATTTGTTTTCTTTATAATCTGTGTATTAAATACTACTTAGTACTCAGATAATACCTTATTTTGCAACAAGCACTTGCATAAGGAATAAATTATTAAGATAAAAAAGAACAGTAGAAATTATACACAGGGCAATTAAGATCTCTAAGAAGGGTTTACAAGTAGTATTGTATAGCAAAGTACATAGCAAAGTAGCCAGCTTTGTCTAAGAAATCCAAGAATCAAGAGTTTATCTTAAAAGACTGTTAAAAGGAACAACCTTCCCTCTGTTCCTAATATACTAATCATCAAAAAGAAAAGTTATTATTGATTATCAGTCCTGTTTTCCACTAGCCTCTTTTTAGAAGTAAATTATGGCATTACAGTCCCAAGTTTCTGCTAATGAATAATCATGTCAGTTGTCACTCAATTATCACTTTCAACATTTAATCTAAATTATGTACAGCACCTTGGGTTTTTTTTTCCTTTCTTTGAAGTTCCTCATTGAATTTAAAAGTCAAATTTTTTTTTTTTTTAAGAAAAGTAAGTTGATGGAAGATGGAGACTGAGATTAAATCAGGGGGAATCAATGATCAAGGATACTTGGAATTCTTATGAATACAAATAGCCTATCAAGGTTAATGAGGTTCAACTCAAGTTTAGAAGAAGAAAAAAACGTACTTAGTATTTTCTATGCATATACAGATTTAAGGTTTTAGGTACAATTTGAAAGGTAAATTATGCAAACCCAAATGCACCTTTCATTCTGGTTTTTACAAGGTGTTTTCACTGTTTTTCTCCTGCAAGAAACAACTGCTTAAAATGTATACACTGGATCAACAAAAATTGAGGCCATCAGTGAGAAAGGGTAAAGGTCCTCTGGAATACTGACAACTCTTCCAGAAATTAATGTGCTTTTATTTATTTTTTAAATGTTTGTTTATTTTTTAGAGAGAGACAGACAGAGTGCAAGCAGGAAAGGGGCAGAGAGAGAGAGAGAAAGGCACAGAATCCAAAGCAGGCTCCAGGCTCTGGGCTGTTAGCACAGAGCCCAATATGGGGCTTAAACCCACAGATTGTGAGATCATGATCTAGGCTGAAGTCAGACGCTTAACCGACTGAACCACCCAGGTGCCCCTTAATGTGCTTTTAAAGAATGACCAGACAGCAACTGTTCGCTTTAAAAAATAACCACTAAAATGTTGTATAATTCACTATTTCAGTCAACGAATACTGAGCACCTAATATGGTAAGACACTGTCCAGGGGCAAAAAGAATACAGAGACAAGACCTGGCTCTTAACCCATACTCATTTATGATTTGAGAAAAGATATAAGTATTTAAATCATAAGTGGTTTCCCAGAATGCCACAAGTTTGAATTACAACATCAATGCGTTCTGGTAAATAGCCCAGAGCAAAATCTGTGCACGGCAACATATCAAAAGAAAATGGAAACAGAAAGTTGAGCATCAAGGTGGAAGCTGAGAAGACTGTTAGAAAGACAAAAAAAGTCAGTTCAACACACTCCAGACATAAAGACAGGAATCTAGGGAACTAAACAGATCTCCGGTTACAAGGACTCTGTTAAAGAGAGGTGGAGAGTGTGAGAGCCTTACCATAGCCAGAAACAAACTGTTCTCCAGACACCATTCTCTGATTATGTCCACCAAGCAACATTTTGGTCACTAATTCAGTCTTTTAAAACTTAGGTACAGAAAACTAGGAGACTGGCGCCCTGCATAGGAGATCAGTGTTTAAACATCCATAAAGAAACCTACAGAGGGCACATCAATGGCATTCTTTTATACACTGCTCTCTGGTAAGTTTCATTGTTAGTATGAACCAGGTTCCTGGGTCACATTAATTCTAGGACACAGAAAATTCAAGGTTCCAGGACATCAAGGTCAGATTTATCCTACTGACAGGGCAACTTTCTAATGCAGTCCCCTTTCTCCTTCATTTCAACTCGCTTTGAAATTTTAGCGACATCTACCCAGACTACTTTACGGCAGTGTGAGGAAGGTGCCATAAGAACGTTAGTGAGGTGAGCAAATCGCTGAGGTACAGAAGGACGGGTTATCCCTTGCAGCTGATACAGTCTAGGAAGGCTTCAGGAAGGAAAAGAGATTAGGGGCGCCAGATGGCTCAGTCAGTTGAATATCCAACTCTTGATTTCAGGTAATATCTTATGGTTCTTGGGATCGAGCCCCGTAAGTTGGGCTCTGTGCCCACGGTGTGGAACCTGCTTAGGATTCTCGGTCTCCCTTATCTCTCAAAATTAAATAAGCATTAAAAGGAGAGAGATTACTCACTGAACAAGCCACAAGAAGGAGTATTACGCAAATGTTTGGGGGCCTGACCAACAGTCACATTCTGAGCATCTTGTCTTATTCATATTTGCTTTCTAAAAAGCAACTAAAAAAGATTACTCTTTATTCTTTAAAGAATGTATAAGGTAACACCAACTTATTTTTTAAAAATAAATACTACCAAACATTTTTGAAAAATAGAGATGAGGTGCTTTTCAGTTACATTTCAATAAAATAACTCTTAGACATTATACTGAGTGATCTATGACCAACACCCTCACAAAGTGTACATTAGATATTCTGAGAATAGTTTGGGAATAAAGATATTCAAAGGGTCTTCACAAGGTATGAAAAATAAGCCATAATCAGAAGTGTCACAAAATCTAAACAGCGCCTGCGTGGCTCAGTCGGTTAGGCATCCGATGTCAGCTCAGGTCATGATTTCATGGTTCATGAGTTCAAGCCCTGCATCAGTCTCTGTGCTGACAGCTCAGAGCCTGGAGCCTGCTTCAGATTCTGTGTCTCCCTCTCTCCCTGCCCCTCCCCTGCTCACACTCTGTCTCTTTCTCTCTCTCAAACATAAACATTAAACATTTTTTCAATCTAAAACAATGGACCTAAATTTAATTATTGTTAAAAATAAAGTCAGAAAAAAAATGACTAATGGAAATTTCTTCCAGAAAAAAACCAGTCTCTTTTTTGTAATACCATTTTAATGACAACAGGGGAA
Organism: Suricata suricatta; assembly: GCF_006229205.1. NCBI lineage: Eukaryota > Metazoa > Chordata > Mammalia > Carnivora > Herpestidae > Suricata > Suricata suricatta. The sequence goes on along the minus strand of NC_043708.1, from coordinate 20,849,667 downwards.
AAAACACTTTCATTCTCCAAAAAGAATTTGAATTAGACTTGAGATGAACTCAAAGAACTTTTTGCATCAATTTTAGAATGTCACCTGCATAGAGACAGGGAAATCTCCCTGGCTTTTGTTCCCTGCCATGTCCCTACCTCCTACAACAGCACCTGACATGTAATAGACAGTCATTAAGTGTTTGATATGTGAGTAAATGATCAACCTCTCTGTCCAATTGTCTTTCACATCCAAACCGGTACTATCAATTCAAACTAATCCAAGAGAATTCCAAGTCATTCCCTAATCCAGGTGAAAATGTTAAAGATCTATTTTTAGACAAGGGGAAACCCAAGCTCTTTGAACAAGAGCATTGTTAGGTTATTATAAGTAATTCTTTAAATGCTTGTGTTAGATTTTTTTTCAACTGATTCTTCAAGTGGTAAATGAAATCAAATGAGAAGGAAGGAAGAGACGGAGGACAGACTAATTTGTGGTTATAGACAGGATAGCCAAGGAATTTTTCTACCTTTGATATTTACTAGTATAGTAGGGTGGATTTTTTTTAATACTTAACTTTGGCAAAATAATATTTTAGCACTTTTGTCAACAGGATCAAGGGTTAAAATAATACCCGTGAAGCAAACTTTAGAAGTCCTAAATTACAACTGCTCTGATCATATTTCTGATAAGCATTTATTATACATGTAGAGGACTTTGTAAAAAGTATGTCAATATTTCATCAGCTTCACAATCTCAATCTTGAACCAAATCTAAAATACATTTTCCATTGATGAAAATGAAGAAAATTCATCTTTCCAAGATGAAAGAGAAACTCAGACTGGAAAAACATTAAATATTTCCTTTGGATTACATAAAGTTTGATATCTTCAACACCAATTTTCTACCTTTCATTGTAGTTTAGAAAACTCTTCAAATGTGGCACATTATAATTAGAATACAACTCCACTAATAAAAACAGATATAGAGGGAGGGTGATACATATTTATTTCCAAATGTGTCATCCATGTCTGATCTAATTTGCATAATTATAATTGGAATTAAGGCATTTCCTTTTTATGAAGTTTTTCTTTTGATTTTTCATATTTTCAGATAATTACCCTGTCTATGCTAGATGAAAGGCAAGGGGGGGGCATCTGGGTGACTCAGTCAATTGAGCATCCAACTTCAGCTCAGGTCATGATCTCGCTGTTCCCAAGTTTGAGCCCCATGTTAGGCTCTGTGCTGACAGCTCAGAGCCTGAAGCCTGTTTTGGAATCTGTGTCTCCCTTTTTCTCTGCCCCTCCCCACTGGCACTCTGTCTGTGTGTGTGTACGTGTGTGTGTGTCTCTCTCTCTCAAAAATAAATAAACAATTTAAAATAAAAGGCAAATGGGAAATGGTAGCTACCTACTTACACCTCATTCATGGTTACCACATCATTCATGATTCCCACACAACCCTAAATTAATGGAGGTAGCGCAATTCTACCTCTTACACAGCAGGCAGAGATCTAAAAACCTTTATGGTTCCAAAGAAGAAATATCAGTAATACCTTCTGTGCTGTGCCGTCTGCCAGTTTCACCCCCCAAATAAATGATAATTCACCACTCCTTCAAATAAAAGTACCTTCTGTCTGAAGGAAGGGCTCAAGTGCTGCTAGAACAAAAATACTTTCAAGTTTATTTTTTCTTATTATTATTTTTTTTTTTACTTATTTTTGAGAGACAGAGATAGACAATGAGAGCAGGGGATGGGCAGAGAGAGGAAGATACAGAATCCAAAGCAGGCTCCAGGCTCTGAGCTGTCAGCACAGAGCCCAATGTGGGGCTCAAACCCATGAACCATGAGATTATGACCTGAGCCAAAGCCAGATGCTCAACCAACTGAGCCACCCAGGCACCCCAATACTTTCAAGTTTAATAGGTCCCTGGCTAAGGTTCCAATGAAAGAGAAATGAATCCACAGACATTTCAATATATAATTAGGTACATAACTTTATAGTATGTATACTCAAATAAAAGTTACATTAAAACTTCATTAAGCAATTCTATGAAACAAAACTAATGTCCTTTGAATACAGCTTGAAAACAGCAAAGTCACCTCTACTTGCGCTGCAAAATGTGCTTTCTCCTCGTCTTTCCGCTTCATGCACCGCTTCGCTTCCTCTAACTCAGATGCCATTGCACTGAGGTTCAGTTGCGCCCTCAAATCTGACATCTGCTTCTCCAGATCCTCTTTTTCCCGCTCAACCCCTTAAAAGAGAAAATGTAAAGCTTGATGGTTGTTCTTCATTCACAGGAGAACGTACTTTCAAATAGTACAAAGCCTTGATGTTCAAAAACTCCAGCGAATATAATCCACTTATTAACAGTGTCGCTCTACGGACTGTTCAGAATGTGCTAGTCCATCATTTCAAGTCTCACTCAGTTTTCTAAAACATATACGTTGATGTGTTATCCAGTATTATTCCATTTTCGTACTAAAACCTAAATTGCTATCATAGTTCTAGCAATTCAACAACTGAGTTCAAAAAATCCTATACATTTTTTTCTTTACATCCCTACCTCCAAATCTAATACAGAAATACAGAAAGAATTTTCAACTGAGTTCTACATTAGCTGAAAGTTACTGAAGTTGACACACAAAATGATGATTTCCTGCAAAATAAGTGAATGATGCTGTTAAATCTCTGATTGTGTAGGACCACTAACTAACTTACTAATTCTGGAGACTACTACCTGAAATTATTATCACTGAACAATATAAACAGACTTAGTATTTAAGTCAACATACTTGGTCTATGATGCACAGGACACTGTAATACCATCTTCTTCAGAGATAAACACCACAAAAACCCCTTCACAATGAACTTACACTCCAGGAACAGAAATAAAACATGAATAAAGTACTTCTTGCACTCTAAGATACCAAAAATTAGAATATCTACTACCAATTTAAAACTACTGTTTTTCCAGCAGTTTCCTTTCCAGGAAAGGAAAGGAAGGAAGCACTAGCAAATTCAATTTTACACATCATTCACAAGACACATTGCAACTGAGAGGTATCAAACTATCAAAATTGCACAACTTGGAAGTACATGAATGGGAAATATATAGGCATTTTTAATAACATGATAAAAGCAATGACAATAGATACTATACAGATTTTACAGATACAGTTATCACACAGAAAGAAACACAGTAAAACCTTGGATTGCAAGTAACTTGCTCTGAGAGTGCTCCGCAAGACAAGCAAACATTTCTAATAAATTTTATCTTGATAAACAAGCAATGTCTTGGAGCGCCTGGGTGGCTCAGTCGGTTAAGCCTCCGACTTCGGCTCTGGTCAGATCTCACGTTCGTGGGTTTGAGCCCCGCATCGGGCTCTGTGCTGACAGCTAGCTCAGAGCCTGGAGCCTGCTTCCGGTTCTGTGTCTCCTTCTCTCTCTGCCCCTCCCCCTCTCATGCTTTGTCTCTCTCTGTATCAAGAATAAATAAAACATTAAAAAAAAATTAAAAAAAAAAAACAAGCAATGTCTTGCAATACAAGTAGTACATGACGTCAAACATCACATGATCACAACTGAGTCTATGGTGTTCTCTTTCTCTCTCTCTCTCTCTCTCTCTCTCGCTCGCTCGCTTGCTAACTCCATTGCTCCCTGAGGGACTGTGGGTGATCTTCTCCCATACGTGGATGCTTGGTCTCAGGCCACAGTGTTTGGCAGAAAAGAATAATTTTTCAGAACATTGGAAGGTGCACACAACTGGCACTAGTCTTTTTGTCATTTCAAAGCACCTATGGACAATCCTTTCCTTTTCCATACAAGAGTAAGCTTAGGAATTCTTTGCTTCATTCTCGGTCATTAGATAGGTTCCTTGTTAACATCGCATGAAAAGAAAAGATTCCATTGAGCCAATAGACAGCAGTGATTCCCTTAGTGATAGGGAAAGTCGTCCTACACAATAACCCTCCTCTCTCATCTCCCTCACACCAGCCACGAAGGTTTTCAAAGCTAAGTGCAGGTTAACTTGCTTATTTTTCTTTACATTTTGTGTTTTCTTGATTATTTTGTATTATATTACAGAATTGTAATCATTCTTATATGAATTTTTTTGGGCTGTAGAATGAATTATCTTTGTTTCCAATATGGGGAAATTCACTTTGATATACAAGTACTTTGGATTACGAGCATGTTTCTGGAATGAATTATGCTCATAAACTAAGATTTTACATAAAGTGATTAACTCTATCTTGGTGAAAACCTAAAGAAGGAAGAAATGGAAACTAAGTTGGATTTAAAGAACGAATACAGAATTTCACCAAGCAAAGGAGCCGGGGTGATAATTCAGAGAAAGGAGCACCATAAGCACAGAGGTACAGTACTGGATTAAATATCAAGGTAGCTGCAAACAATGCTTCTACACAACTACCACACATCAGGGAGGGAAGGGGAAAAGTCGGCAGGTGTCTATACATTGTGAGGGAGCTTAGAAACTCCCACAGACCAAGAGTTTGCAAACATTTTCTGTACAGGGTCAGATAGTAGATATTTTAGTCTTATGATGTCTGTCACAACTACTCAACTCTGCCACTGTATTGTAAAAGTAACCTACACAGTGAATAAATGAATGAGAATAGCTATATTCCAATAAAGTTTATTTATAAAAGTCTAGATTTGCCCCTTGAGCCGTACTTTGTCCACCCCTGCTAGGCTTCCAATGTGAAAATACGCAATATTTATCTACGTGTAAATGCCTTTATCCATTTTATAAATATATATTTTAAATTTTTTATTTAGATATGTATATATGTATATGTGTGTACATATAACACGTATCTCCAGAGTATCTATATCTAGATATACATTTCAGGATACACATTAGTGTATATATGTAAAGTAACAGGAATATATAGTATATAAAATATAGAGGTATTAATATATATGAATACATGTATAAATACATATACATAATACATATTTTATGTTTTTTAAGTTTATTTATTTTGAGAGAGAGAGTGCACAGCAAGCAGGAAAGGGGCAGAGAGAGAGAATCCCAAGCAGGCTCCACACTGCATGGGTCCAGTGTGGGGCTCAAACTCACAAACAGTGAGATCATGATCGTGACCTAAGCCAAAATCAAGAGTAGGACACTCATCCGACAGAGCCATCCAGGCGCCACCACAATACATATTTCATGAAACATATATATTTAATGTGAGACCTAATAATTTGGTTAAGTTTCATAATCTAGACACATATAAATTGGTATGGATATGTACAGATAGGCACACATACACACATACATAATGAAACATTTAGCAAAATTAAAATACTTAAAACTAAAATATAAAATATAAAATATAAATTATGCTATAAACACTCTCTTCCCAAATCCAGAGGACTGTCTCATATGCTATACTTTGAAGAACACTTTCTACAAACACAATAGGTCACAACAGGGGAGTAGTTACGAACTCAGGTTTGGGGAGAAAAAGATTTGGGTCTGTTACTTCCCACCAATCTGACCTTGAGCAAGGTACTCAATCTCTTTGGTCCTTATTCTTTTTTTCAATCATTAAAATGAAAACAAGACTAGTACCCTTTTCATAAAGTAGTTTTAAGAACTAAAGGTGACAATGTAAAATGAGTAGCAAAGTGCCTTGTATGCAGTAAAAGGTCAATAATTTATGACGAGAGGTTTTAAACAAGAGTAACATGAGTGGTCTGTGGCCTAGAAACCATCCCTTTAGTAGCACAAAACAGATTACAGAGAACTAGAACAAGGTAAAAGCATAATACAAATAAGACAAAGCATGCCTAAACTGGGGTAGTGGGAATAAAAAATACGGGCCAAATTAAAAAAATATCAGGATCTATAAATAGACAGGGAAGAACAAGATGGAGAAAAGAAGGAATAATTGTGGATGTTCTTTGTATTTTAGCCTTGACTATCTAGATAAAGGACAGTGAGTGATTTCTTATGCAGAATTTTTTTTAATGTTTTTATTATTTTTGAGAGAGAGAAAGAGAGAGAGAGAGAGAGAGAGAGAGCATGAGCAGAGGAGGCTCAGAGAGAGAGAGAGAGGGAGACACAGTATCCAAAGACAGGCTCTAGACTCTGAGCTAGCGGTGAACACAGAACCTGACACAGGGCTCGAACCCACAAACTGCGAGATCATGACCTGAGCCGAAGCCGGACGCTCAACCAACTGAGCCACCCAGGCGCCCCTTCTTATGCAGAATTTTAAAAAATAATTCAAGTATTCTATACAGATGAAAATTCTAGAACTGTTAAAAGTAGGTGAAAAAGTCTATTATACTGATAAGAGAATTTACAGATTTTTTTTTAAAAAACTGATAAACAGTTAAGAAAACAGAGACTCTTTTAGTCCTCAAAGACTTAGACCAAAAATAATTAATTTTTATGAGACAAGAAAACATATAACATGTTCCACAAGAGTCTTTTTCCAAACAAAATAAGAGTTCCTTGTACATCTTTATGAAAATGTGATGAATAATCAAAAACCTTAGGAGTTTACTTTTAAAAATAAATTTTAAAATATTTGGTGTCAAAATATATTTCAATTATAACTTCACATGAAACTTAAGGGAACTTAATGGCATGCAATTATATTAGGATAGGTGTCAGAATTTGCCATCTAGTGAAGATTTTCTGGCAATGTGGAAATTCTAACTCAGGCAACAGACTGAGTTATGTGTGGGGAATCTGGGCAAATATTTATCTTCCCTGAATTTGATAGTACACCAAATGCTTACAAGAGTTTCTCCAATAATTTGGGCATTTGAGTAGGAAGCCTCATTACTGAAATAATTTACAGCTGAACAATCTGGACTAGTCTATTAGAAAACATTATAAAATTTCAATATGACCATTTCTGTTACAAGTGAACTTCCAAAAAGAAATACATCCAGACTCATTAAATTCCACAGCCTAAATCAACACCACCATGGTGTTCTAACATTTCCCAAGCACAAAGCACTCCTAATCTACATAAGAAAAACCAGTTCATAACCACTTCTACCAGGTGATTAATTTTTGTCACCAGGATCTGGGTAACAACAATGACAGAATCTTAATTTTAACTGTAAATACCTAAAATTGAAATAAAAGAAAGTGAAAACATAGGGCTATTTCCAATTTAAGCACAAGGACAAATACACACACACACACACACACACACATATACATATAGAAATAAGAAGCTGGGAAAAAATTCCACTACCAGCTTTGCTGGCTTTTTCTGGCTCAAAGCCCCACGAGCTAAGCAGGTCTCAAATGGGTTTAAAAATAAAGCAGAGGAGACATTAAAATTGGATGCTCATATCAGCAACAAACAAGTGAAATTTAAAATTAAAAACACAATACCATTTATTTACATTCATACCCCAAAAAAAGAAACACTTAATTATAAATCTAACAAAATCTATATGAGGAAAACAAAAAAATTCTGATGAAAAAAATCCTAGTTGGATCAAAATATATGGAGAGGTATTTCATATTCATGGATAGGAAGACTCAATATTGCCAAATGTCAGTTCTTCCCAATCTGACATATAGATTCAACACAATCCAAATCCAAATCCCATTCAAGTTATTTTGTAAATATCAACAAGCTAATCCTAAAGATATATGGAGAAGCAAAAGATCCAGAACAGACAATACAATATTGAAGGAGGAGAACAAAGGTGAAAGTTTGGAACACTACCCAACTTCAAGACTCACTATAAAGCTACAATAATCAAAACAGTGTGGTACTAGCAAAAAAATAAACAAAAAACAAAAAACAGAAAAACAAAAACAAATAGATCAATGGTACAAAACACAGAGCCCAGAAACAGACCCACATAAAAAAGTCAACTGATCTTTGACATAAAGTTAATACAATGCAGAAAAGGTTGTTTTCAACAAATAGTACTGGAACAGCTGGACACCCACATGCAAAAACAATGGTTCTAGACACAGACTTTACACCTTTTACAGGAATTAATTCAAAATGGATCACAGGCCCAAACATAAAACAAAAAATTATAAAATCTTTAGAAGATAGGAGAAATTGTGGATGACCTTGGGTTTGATGAGGACTTTCAGAGATAAGAGCAGAGTCATCATCCATGAAAGAAATAACTAATAAGCTGGACATTAAAATTAAAATTTTCAGAATGAAAAGGCTGAAAAATTATTCCCAAAGACATAAGTGATGAAGCACTGTTATATAAAACAATAATCAAGAGGTAGGGCTCTTAAAATTCAACTAGAAGCCAAACAGCCGTCTAAAAACTGGGCCAAAAATTAATGAATAATAATGAATAATAAAAGATGCTCCACATCATATGTTGTCAGGAAATGCAAATTAAAACAAGCTACCATTACAAACCTATTAGAATAGCCAAAATCCAGAACATGGAAACTGCAAATACTGACAAGAATGTGGAACAACAGGAACTCTCATTCATTACCAAGGGGAATGAAGAAATGATACAGTCACTGTGGAACCCAGCTGAGATGATTTTTAAAAAACTAAATATACTCTTACCATACAATCTAGCAATTATATTCTTTGGTATTTACTCCATGTAGATGAAAACATAAGGCCATACAAAAATCCATATAGAGATGTTTGGTTTATAATGGCTTTATTCATAACTGTCAAAATTTGGAAGCAACCAAAGGGCCTTCAGTAGGTGAAACGGATAAACAAACTGTGGAACATTCAGACAATCCTTGGAGGGAAAAAAGGGTAAGAGAGAGTGCTGCCAAGCTATTAAGAGACATGGGGGGAAATCTGGGGTATATTACTAAATAAAAGAAGCCAATCTGAAAGGCTGTATGATTCAACTAAATCAGATTCTGGAAAAGGAAAAACCACAGGGACAGTCAAAAGATCTGTGGCTGCCAGTGCTGGGGGCAGAACGGGATGAACAGGTGGGGCACAGAGAACTTTCAAGACGGTGAAATTACTCTAGGATATAGTAACAGTGCCTAAATCCCATTTATATTCACTCCCATAGAATAAACAACCTCAAGAGCGAATTCTAATGCAAACTATAGACTTTAAATGAGAATGATGTGTCAAGGCAGATGTATCAGTTATAACAAACATACTTCCAGTGGTGGGGGGACGTTAGTAACGGGGGAGGCTATGCACGTGTGGCATCTGGGGGCACAGGGCACATCTCTGTACCTTCTACTCAATATTGCTATAAACATAAAACAAAAATACAGTCTGTTTTTAAAAAATTGGACGCTAAATTATGATTAGCTTATTGACAACCTCGTAGTAGATCAAGATATAAGATAAGAGCACAATATAGGAAATGCAATTCTGAAAGTGGAAAGTATTTAAGGGAGATCAGGAACAACCCACACATTTACAAATCACAACTGTACCTCTCCTAAACCTCCAGTCATCTCCCTGCTCATCCTGATGGTTTGACTGTTGCTTGGAAATCTGAGACACTCGATGTTGTAAGCCCTTTCGATCACCTTCTGCTTTCAAAAGTTGTGCACGGAGCTCTTCTACCTAAACACACACAGTCAAAAATAAAACTTGTATCAGTTTTAAATACAGGAAAAGGATAACTGAACTTACAAATTATTTTATATTATTTTTTTCTAAGGAAAAAAAATTACTTCTCATGGGCTACTGTCAGCACAAGCTGAAGCCCAGTGAACCTCCTTGTTATGCCGAGCACAGTGAATTGTCTCTCGCTCCTTTTCTTTATTCCTCCCATTACTTCCACAAAGCATGAATGTCTTTCCCCTTCTCTGTGTCTAGCGGAAAAAAGAATTTGACACTAAAAAACCCAAAAAACAAAAAACAAAAAAAATTCCCTTACTGTGCACTGCACCACTATTAACCCAAACCACCTCCATAATTGTTTTTATATTTTTCACTCCTTCTCTTTCATGTGGATAGGGTCTATTGTGAAAAGACCACAATTTAGCATGTTATAATACCAAAATACTTTTCAAAATAAGTAAGAAATAAATGCTGCTGAATAAACTATAAACTCCTTGAGGTCAGTAACTATGTTATTCATCTGTGTTTCTAAAGAGTAAGCAAACTGCCTAACACATAGCAGGTATGTCCTCAGTGACCATTAAACATGTTAGGAGTATCAAAAAGACTCCGTTTAAGTCAATGACAACCTGAACATGGTAATCTCTTACTTCAAAAAATGAGCTCAGAAATGACGAGTCAGAGCACCAAAAGATTAGGAAATGACTACAAATATAAACTTGAAAAAAAGAAAACCTGAACTCTGCCAACATTAATTCCATTGTAACAGCGGCTGCAGAACAAAGTTAGTGGACAATTTTAAAGATTTTGTAAAATAGGCGTTACGATATATTTTTAGCACTAATTGTCAAAATGTAACACTCCCTCTGAGCATCTAAGATGCCTGACATCTCTGCCTACCTAGCATACTATGCAGTGAGTTCTGGAAGTCACCCCCCAAAACAGAAAAGGCACAATTGCAGTTTATATTAAACACCGGCAGAGAGGTGATTAGAAACACATATGGCCTTATCCAGTGTATGTACGATGACTATTTCAAGTTATTGAACTTTAAACAGAAGAACCAAACCCTCATTATAGGCTAATGGGCTACAAAATGTTATGCTTTAAAATTAAGCTTTATCTTTGGTTAAAAGGGGCAGGCAGCATCTTGAAAACCATAAATATAAGACAATAATGCAAAGTAACTTGAATATGCAAAGGTCTGTTTCGTGTGTTTTACTTCTTCCTTCACTCTCCAATGCCTCCTTGAATGAAATTAAGCTCCTGGGAAAATTTTATCTCATGCATCCAGTCTCATTTTTACACTGGTTGTGCTAGGAGAGATAAACCCTAAATTGGAGCAGCACTCAGCAAGACACAGTGGGAACTTGGGCTGGTGCTTTGTACTAGGTTTCTCGGACTCTTCCTGAAAGGATTTCATCTTTTGCTATGTGTGTTAATATACCTTCCTTGCGGGGCAGGGGGGGGGGTAATTTCTAGACCTAGGTGGGATCTTTTTCCTTTCACAGAGACATTTAATAGAAAAGGAGACTCAATCCTAATTTAGTTGTTATTTTTTTAATTTAAATGTGTATTTCTTTTGAGAGAGTGAACAGGCATGCATGCATGGGGGAGGGGCAGCAAGAGGGAGAGAGAATCCCCAGCAGGCTCCTCACTGTCAGCTCAGAGACCAACAGGGGGCTCCATCTCACAAACAGGGAGATCATGACCTGAGCCAAAATCTAGAGTCAGATGCTTAACCAACTGAACCACCAAGGGACCCCAATCCTAGTTTGATTTAAAAGCAGATTATCATCGCTTGCATAGATTTACCTGACGCAGAAGTGTTTCTCTGTTGCCTTCTGACTGATTCAATAACATTCGAGACCGCTCCAATTCTTGTTCAAGCTAGAGTTTCAACAGAGGATAAAGAAAAATGTCCAGTGGGGCAGAAAATAACTAAGTTAATTATGGACATAGTTTAAGAGTAGGAAAATAGAAAACTTTTCAGGAGATATTTACAGCTAATTGGAGAAAACCTCTTGCTATCAAAACACACTGATGCTTCTATGAAAATTATGTTAGGTTATCTGCCTAACAACAAAGTGAGCCAGACCAGACCTAGGGGGTCTGCGTTCTAAGTCAGTTCCATCTTAATTATGACCTTCTTTTCCTAGGTCTTCTTTCTGTCATCTCTAAAATAAGGACTTTGTATTAGACAATCTCTGAGATTCCTTTCAGTTCTAAATCACTGTCATCTGAATTCTAAACAATTTTTTTCTTTAGTACATGTAATGTCCTATGAACTGGATTAGAATAAAATTTCAAGGACCCTAGGACTAAAATATATTTCATCTAATTGGTGATTTTGTGTATTCATACTATTCTAACATCCCTAATATTCCCAATATTCATAACATTCCTAAAACAAAAATATTTAATTTCAGAATAAGATACTTAAAATCTCCTTAATAACATAGCCATAAGACAAATATTCACAGAAAATGTGCTAATTAGATGACCAAATACCTACAAAGTCTGAATGCGCCTAGCTTCCTACAAGCTGAAAATCTAACAGGATGTAAAGGGGAGGGGAGAAGAATATGCCACCCCAAAACAGACCTCTTTGGGACCTATTTGACATACGGTTTTTTTTGAGCTGAAGGCAATCCAGACCCAACAGACTCAGGAAAAGCTTTTCCCACCCCTTTAACTGCATTAAAGACTGTAGAGAGGGAGTCTGTCTCAGGAAGAGAGCTATTACCAGAGATAACCTTTTACACCTGAAAGACTTCAGGGTAAGACAAGGCACACACCTGTTCACCAAACATTTGCCCGTCTCCTCTTCCTATGAGTAGTTCTGCTCTCCTTTGAAGCCCCACACCTCTAAGCCAGTTCCTCAGCTCAGCACGGCATACACGCCGTCTGTGAGGCTCTTATTTTTATGCAGCTTCTGACCATACAAAATCAAATTTGGTTTTCTCCTGTTAAACTGTCTTATGTCAACTTAATTATTAAATCAGCCAAAGAATCTAGAAAAGAGAAAATTACTTTTTCACCCCTACAGATGGGACACGTTTGTTAAAATTCCAGAGAATACACGTGCTAGACAGGTTTGCATTTTGTAACAGTGAGGCCGTTCTGTGAAACCACAAGTTTATATTAAGATGCTATTAAGTGCTTAGATTTGTGATGGTTATCCTAAATTATCATTTCACTGGACCAAACTACATTCTATATATTAGTCCTTCAAATGCTGTCCAGTTGGTAGGCATGGTTTTAAGGAGTAGCATAAGGGGGCATTGTGGTTCTGTATCTTTGCTGTGGCGACAGGGACAGGAATCTATAATGAGATACAACGGCACAGAACCACACACACGAATGAGCCACGGAAAGCTGGTGAAATCTGCATAAATTTTGTGAGTTGCACCAAATCAATTTCTTGGTTTTGATCTGGAATGACAATTACGCAAAATGCTACCACTGAGGGAAATGGGGTGAAGGGCACATGTAACCTCTCTGTACATTCTGTCTTGGACACCCTATGACTCTGTAACTATTTCAAAATACTTTTTAAATCTGGTTATGCAAGTTTTTAAAAATTATACATGTGGCCAATAAAATATCATATTTAAAAAAAATAAGTATACAATCACAGAATCCACACAAAATAGTATCTGACTTGTCTTTTTTTTTTTGGAGAAATAAAGAGGGAAGGAATCACACTTCAGTCCAAATGGCTTCAGAATCTACCACAGCCCATACCGGATAATTCCGGCAGCCTCAACCCCCAAAGGGCAAGCGGGACGCCCTGACCTAACTGGCTTACCACAAAGACAGCTTGGATGCATCCATCATTTAACTTGACAAGATTGGTGAATATATATCAAGGAAGTAATGGTAGATTTAAAAAGTGATATGGAGTAAAGAATATTACATCAGGGGCAAATTTTCATTTTATCATTCGTTACCTTGGGCTCACCCTTAAATCTATTCATTTGCAAACTGAGGAAAGTTGTTGTAGGTTTCTAAATTCCTTTCTAACTCTAATGCCCCAGGCCCTCTAGGTTCCCAGACATGACTATATGTCAAAAGTCCTTAATATCTAATGAGAAGAGAGAATTCTTCCTGTAGGTTGCACTTAGACCTTTCTTCTATGATGAAAACAAATATACTCAAAATACCCACCCTTTAAACAACAGGTCTTTCCAAACGCTTCAGCAAAGTCAAGCTCCTTGCACGTTCCCCAGCAAGGAATAATAAAGTTCAAGTCACCTCTAGGGAGAACGTGTGAGATGACAAGGTAGCAAATGACCTGTACACGTTTCCCAGAGCAAGCAACAGAGAATGGCAGAGACATCAAACCAAGTGACTCCATATCAGAACATAAAGGCTTCACTGCGTCCTAACAAATGATCCCGGGGACAATTTTCAAGGCACTCAACAAGTATCACTGGCTCCAAATAGCACTACTCTTTCAAACTCTTACTTGACTCTTCTCAGCTTCAGTCTGTCTTAGCCTATTTTTCATGGCTCCCTCATTTTCATCTGCTTTAGCTTCTTGTTTCTTCAGTGCCTAGAATGAAAGATATGAAAAAATATGTATTAGTCCAAAATCCATAAAAAAACGACAGACGCTGTTAGGATCTGGAATTTACATAAGACTATTACAGATCAATGGACTACACGCATCAAAGTGCCACCAAACACTGGCTGTTCTCACAATTCTCTTGAGCTATTTCCTGTTCCCTTGCATTTTGTACACCCTCGATGTTTACTTTCTTTGCACCTTCTGGACCTTCCCCACAGGCTTCTAAATCTCCCTCTCCAGGTTATGCAAAGCAGTCTGCCTCTATTCCAGCTCTCAGTTCCAAACACTTAAACTTGTAACCACACCCAACACCCCTACTTTCCCAGCGCTGTAAAGATCTATCAGGTACCAGAATTCATTCCCCTTAAAGGACAACGTGAGAAATTATTCTCATGCTCACGCTAAGAAATATTTAACCTTCATTTCTTATAATTAGTATAAATATTAGTACTTTTACTTGATGTTAAAGAAACAGAAATCAATAAGCTGAACTTTAACTAAACAAATTGTGTTTTATAGTACACAGAATTATGCCTCATAAAAACGTAATTCTTCTGAGAGTCAACTTTTTAAAAACCTAAATTTCCATATATGAGCTAGTTCAATAAAAGGACCTCTAATTCTTTTCACAACCTAGGAATCTGCAATAAAATTTCCATTCCTCTTCACTTTCTACCTTCCACATCTGACCAGTTACTTGTTATATCTCTTTTCCAAATAATATACCTTTCTATTATAGCTCTAGTTGATGTCCAAAGTGTTAACACCCTCCTTTTTTACTTTTCCTTTTACTCTACAGATATAGAAGTCATAGAAAAATTTACTCAGTGAGAACTTAAAATCTATTGTTTTCAGTAGAGTGGCAAAAGTGAGGTCTTAAGAATCCAAAGCAAATCACTATGTTTCTACCACATCACCTAGAAATGTCATTAAGTTTGAACATTATTTCTGCTTCTTCTAGACCATCAGTCAATAAACAAATAAACAGACATGCAATCTTCTAAGCCCAGAATATTGAACCTATTTTCTACATTATCTAGTTTAAAATGAAAGACAAAGAAAGAAAATCTAACTCTTAAGAACCTGTACATATATTTTAATGTACTTTAAACGTCTGAAAACACAACACTCAAGGAGAAAGATTTTAAAAACTAACTGAATCAAATTATAAGCTATTTCTTTAAACCTTAATAATAAACTTTAACTCATTTACTACATTTTTAAGTGTATAAGGAGACACTAGATTTCCTTCCCACTAACTTAGATCAAGAAACTGAGAATTATATTAAAACTGATCCTAGGGGCACCCTGGGGGGCTCAGTCAGTTAAGCATCCAGCTTCAGCTCAGGTCATGATCTCGTGGTTCGCAGGTTCGAGCCCCCATGTCAGGCTCTGTGCTAACAGCTAGCTCAGAGCCTGGAGCCTGCTTCAGATTCTGTATCTCCCTCTCTCTCTCTGACCCTCCCCTGCTCACACTGTCTCTGTCTCTCAAAAATAAAAATAAAAAAAATAATAAACTGATCCAGTAAAAGCAGTTATAAAAAGAGAAAAAATATCACATGCCAATGAATTTCTATTAGTATGTTATTTTGCTTTTTAAAGCTCGTTTTTTTCCTTAAAAGCAGTTTAGCTTTAAAGCTATCAGGTGCCAGCTCCAGGATGCAGACTGTCTTTTACATGTTTAAGATTACAGCAACAACACTGAGCCTTAATAGTGGGTCCCTGGGGCACATTTAAATCTTTAATAACAACAATTTTTCTTCTTTTCCTTAAGTATACCTATTTCCATTAAAAAGACTAACATATTGAGTATTATACTACTGTAGTTCAGTTCTTTGAAGGTAGATGATTCTGAATTCTCAGTTATTTATAAAATCGGGGGGGGGTAGCCTTTTCTTTTAGAAAATAAGGGAAAGGAGGAAAGGAAAATGTTTGTAGACATCTCATCTGACCATAAAAGCTCCCACAACTATGACAACAGGCATGTTTATCAAGAGGCTCTAAAAAATAACATACTTAAAAATAAAGAACAAAAAGGGAATTAGAGGCCCTTTGTCTAGTAAAGGGACCAGCCAGCTTGGGTAAGAATGATGGAGCTGGAATGAAATAAAAGTCCTATGATAACTCCCACACAGGCCACTGACATTTTTAAAAAATAAATTAAAAATAAATTAAAAAAATAAAAGATGAACATAAACTACCCCGTCTCATCCTAATCATTCAGCAGTGCTACAAGTGCATGCCTTTGGTCACAAGAGCAAGAACATGTAGATGACTCATTGGTAAACCAACAGGATTATAGAAAAACAAGTCTATGCTCAAATCAAACAACAGGTCAGTAACATTACACTTTAAAAGGCACAAACTTCCAAGTCAGATTTTCCCTCCAACAAAGAATGAAGAAGTCAAGTCACTTAGAATTTGAAAATTGTAGCTCTTACTATATATTTTTAAAGACTTTTTTTTTTTTTTTTTTTGGTTTTAGGTTCACAGCAAAATTGAGAGGGAAACTGAGTTCCCATATACCCTGGTGTCTACACAAATGCATAACCTCCCCTATTATCAACTTCCTTCAACAAAGCAGTGCACTATTACAGCTAATGAACCTACACTGGCACATTATAATCACCCTTAATTTACATTAGGGTTCATTTTTGGTGCTGTACACTCTAAGGGTTTGAAAAATATAGAACGACATGTATGCATCATTACAGTATCACAGTGTATTTTCACCGCCCTAACAATCCTCTGTGCTCCGCCTAGCCACCCCCTGCCTCATCTCTTTACCGGCACTATGGTTTCTCTTTCCCAGAATGTCTCAGAGTTGGAATCATACAGTATGTAGTCTTTCTAGACTGGCTTCTTTCACTTAATAAGATGCCTTTAAAGTGTCTCTATGTCTTTTGATTGCTTCACAGCTCATTTGACTATAGTTTTTATAATTAAACTCTTCATGTAGGTACAAAGTAAAAGTCAGCAAGTATTTTAAACTTCACAATATAATGCTACTCTGATCCAATAAGACCACATGAACTATAAAGTTAAAAGTTGTTTATATTTATATATATTAAAATTTTAAATAGACTTTAGAACATTTGCTATATTTCAAGTCAAGAAGAAAATTAAGTACTTAGTAGGTATAAAATACTGCAATAAAAAACTTATTTAATTGCAATTTTTTTAGAGGATGGAAATCTGGTGTCTATTTCTCAAATTCTCATTTGGAAACCTAAATCATAGCTCCAAACATCAACAGAATACTACATATTTTGGAAAGGAATTTATATGCAGAATGTAGCAGGATTTTATTGCTCACAACTAGTACTACTCACTTAAATTAACAGAGATTTTATTTCTGTCAAGTTCTGTGAATTTCTAAATTTTGTTTTTTCCTAAATCAAGTTAGAGATTCCTCCCACATGAGAACTAGCTCAAGTCATGGAAAATTTTAGCCTTTAAGTTCATCCAGTTGGGGATTATCTTTGCCAACAAAAACCAAGCAAAACAAAAAAAAAAAAAATTAACTTTCTTTTCAAGGCAGAAAACAATGCATTCACATTCTAAATCCATGAACCAATATCTAGCTCAAAAATAGCCAGATACATTTTACTTAAATTTTTCAAAGAAATATATTTTTCATCCATAACCAAGGAACAAACGTTCTACACCGTCTACCATTATAGACAAACAAAAAAAGTTTAATAAGTTAAAGTGGAAATTGCAAGATAAAGTCCAAAGAGAATCCAACTGTAATCATTACTATTATAACACCATAGAGATTTTCAGGATATCAAAGTAAGGAGGAAATTCTAAAACCTTGTGCCAGTTGAATTAGGTGTATTTTCCAGATGGAAGTGGTAGGCACACAGTGCGTGGAGTCACAAGATGCAACCATTCCTGTTTTTCAAAAGGCAGAGTCATATCAAGTATCATGTAGTTAAGTATATTGGTATTACTTCTGATGGTAATGGTAATCCTTAATGATGTTCTTTAAAGATACCTGAGGTTTTGAAACATAAAACTCAAAACTTCTGTTTAAGAATGGCCCAGATGTCTATTTTTTTTTTGTCTTCTTATGATAAGGTGTTTATTTTTTCAGGAATCCAAAGAGCTTTTATAGAAATTATTGTGGGAGGACAGATGGACACTTTTTGCTGACCTATAAAGGAAACTTACTGTTTCTACTATGTCCATATTTGTGGAATCTATGACTGGCTGGGGCACCCTGTGCCAACAGAGCCAACCAAGGTCATGGGTTCAATCACCATGAGAGCCAATTCCCTTTGCTCTGTTCCATGGTCATAGTCTTTACCCTAAACCTTAGCCAAAGGCCACATGGAAGAGTAACTAGGCCAGAGATCCTGGATGAATCAGCAAGATCCACTACCATGACTATAAAAATAACTCTAAAGCAAAACCCCGATTGACTATTGTCAAGATTTCATTCTTTATAGGTTATTAAATTTGCCAATCTGCAAAACAAAACTTTAATCACTGCCTACAAAGTTGGTATGCTGAAAAGACATACAAGTCTTTTGCCTTCTTTAATACAAAAGCAACAATGGTAATGAGTATTATTCCCTAAAATGCCACTGCTTTTACTGGAATGGAGTTTATTTTTATGCAATCTTTTACTTAATAAAAATCTTGCAAGTAAAGTTAAATGTGAGCCCAACAAGTGCACTTTCCAGGATTTCCTTCAAAATCAAAAAGCAAAAGCTCTTAGTGGAGGGTCTGTTTTTATCTGAGTAGTTTCCTCTCAGAAAAGAGACTCACAGTTTTATTAGAAATCCCAGAGCAATACGATACTTCATTTGACTTTCTAAATACAGGACCACTGAGTTCGGATTGTTGACAAACAGAAGATCACAGATAATTATAAAAATTTAATTTAAAATCTCTCGTTTTATTTGTATTTGAGTAGAATGCTCTGTAAACATACAACAATTGTTTATAGTTAGAGGATGTTATTTTATGCTTCTGGATTTTTTTTTTTTTTACCATTTTCTAATCAAAATAAAACAGTACCAAGTCAATGAATAAGGCTATCTGTAGCAGAGTGGTCTCTGTTTACACACTATTACTATGCACTCAGTAGTTGCCCAATAAATATTAATTGATAATGATGGAAAAGGGCTTTATAAACAGATGGTCCAGGATAAATTCACTGAAAATGTAGATAGAAACATTACACTCCTCGAGAGAAGCACAAAGTAGAAATTAAACAAGTCCTGCACTCAGAAAATCTGAGCCTATTGTCAGGCAGCTGTTCAGTGAACAAGAGCACAGATATTTTTCATCATCACAGCATTAGCAGCACTAAATGTCTATTTGCATATGGTGCTACACAGAAGGACTCATGCAGATTCACGCTAGCCTTATTTGTTACCGTTTATGATGACAATATTGGCAACA
Source organism: Suricata suricatta (assembly GCF_006229205.1). Taxonomy (NCBI): domain Eukaryota; kingdom Metazoa; phylum Chordata; class Mammalia; order Carnivora; family Herpestidae; genus Suricata; species Suricata suricatta. The sequence goes on along the minus strand of NC_043708.1, from coordinate 20,830,154 downwards.
ACAAGTAAGTACACATAACAAAATAAATGTGATTAAACAATACTTTAAGATCTAGTCATATACGGTACAAACATAAAATGTGTCGGACTTAAACGCAACTCACAGCAGCAATAAGAGTATTTATTTATAATGCAAACCACAACTATTTCCAAACAGAATTTGAGGTGCTTTACAAGAACATCTACACATACACTTAAAGAAGAGGGGAAATAAAGAAAGGAGAGCGTCTGGGTGGCTCAGTGGACTTCAGCTCAGGTTATGATCTCACGGTTTGTGCGTTCAGCCCTGGGCCCAGCTCTGTGATGACAGTTCAGGCTGGAGCCTGCTTTAGATTCTGGGTCTCATCTCTCCCTCTCTGTCCCTCGCCCACTTGCACTCTCTTTCTTTCTCTCAAAAATAAATTTTAAAAACTTAAAAAAGGAAGGAGCCAGAGACCATAATGGCCATTTTGGAAAAAATAAGAAATGGCTCTTTGAGATCCTAGAGGGCAAATGATCAGGGGGGAAAAACAGAAAGGAAAAAAAAAAAAAGAGGATCCAAAAAAATTATATAAGGGCTAACTTCAATAGAAACAAGGAAGCTACAAGCAAATTAATCAAACCAGGAAGATACAGGGAAAAACACATCTTGTTCAAAGACATGTGAATAATATGAAAACATGCTATGTACTTTGGAGGATTTGAGAGAAAGGTCACTGAAAATGGAGAGGTGAAAAAGGATAGAAAGTTCATCATAAACATTTAATAATTAATAGTCAGAGGTAGTTATTTTCCTAATAAACTAAAAAGCCTAAGAATAGCTGACATAAGTGTTAATTTTACAGACATGAGATTTTAAGAATTTCAGGACAACTAATACGCATATACCATCTCATAGAACTGCACCCTTCAAAGGAATCCAAAGGCCCTCACTAGCATGTTAACAGTTGACATGGTACTTCTCCTATGGGGTAGAAAATATTTCTACACTTTCAACTTTTGTTTTATCAATATTAAATACTAGGCTTCTGAAATATATCATCAAAACTGGAATATTCTTTAATCTGAACAGCCATCACTACCAATATTTCCCAATAAAAGAAAGGGGATTTGGCTTGGGTAAGCTGTCTATAATATCCATGGGAAGTTTACTCTGTTAAAAGAAATTCAAGTACTAAGTGAGCAAGGTTGAAAGAGACAACATAAAAGATCTCTTCCAGCTTCTCTTCTACAAGGAGTTTAGGGGGGAAAGATAGTTGCCACAGAAAAAATATTAAAAGTGTTTCAGTGTCATGTGAAATGATCAAACCCTAATAAAACAGACTTATAAGGTTAAATCAGCAGGGAAGGGTGCAGGAGGCAAAGAGGTAAATCAAGAGAAAGACTACGGAAGGAAACTGGAGGACATGCTATGTCTTGGAGCTGCACAGGTCAAGCTGTGCCAAACAGTGTTCAACCAGCTTTGAGAGACAAATCCCATAATAGACCATCATTCTTTTCCACCTATTTTCTTTGTAACAGCATGGTAACATTAATGGTTCTTTCACAACCTTACAACAAAAGGGTTTACTTTATCCTTGCAAAAACACTAGTAATCCACAGGTAACAAACATGAAAGAGAGAAGAAAATAACTAACATGGCACAAAATAACGAGAGAGGACAATTTTGAAATCAAAACTATAGTTGAGTCAGAATTTAAATAAGAATTTCAGCCACAGGTTGGTAAAGTCCTTATCATGTAGCAATAAGCAATGCGGCAGAATCATATTCATAAAAGAAATGCCTACAATGATTTGAAAACACTAAGTCTCAGCAAAAATGCCACTTCTTCCACCCAAATTTTCCCAAAGGATCAAGAAAAAAGAATTATTTCCCCTCTGAGCTACTCTGAAGCCCATTTCAAAGCTGAAATAATGCCCTTAGTGAATTAGAGATTGTTAACATTTCTTTCACAGCTAAACTAGAGGCCCCTAATGGTCCAGACAGCATCCTAAGTACCAAGAAGTCCCTAATCCCCAGCACAGTACCCAGTATATTGTAAGTACATGAAGGTATAGGCTGAATATATTACTATACACACTTCTGATAACACAGTAGACAACATTTATTCATTCCTTTCTTTAAGAAACACTTTCTTGGGCCCTTATTCCATGTCAGCCACTGCTCTAGGTACTATAGATAGAGCAATGAGCAAAACGGTGCCTGCATTCTGCTCCGAGGACAGAGAGATGATAGGTAATGAAAAGAGGTATCAAGACAAAGTACGACAGTATAAGGGGCTCAAGAGTGAGGAAATGATATTTTATCTAGGATAGTTAATAAAGCTTTGCTGAAGTAGGGCCCTGAATGACATGAGGGTAAACAACAACACAACTGCTTTCAGAGTTGACAATTCCTGGCTGTGGAAACGGAAAGCGCAAATGTCCAAGAGCAGGAGGGTGCCTGGCATGTCCATGGAAAAGCAACAGTATCGTTGGCCTAGAGTGGACACAAAGAATGACAGAGAATTAGGGGGAGGGGGCATGTAGGAACTCTATCAGAGGGGTCTCGTAGGCGGAGGACTTCCTATATCATTCTGAGCACGATAAAGAAACCACTGAAGGGTTCTGGAGAATGACATGGCACTATCTGATTGTGCGGAGAGAAGACTGTAAGAAGCTAAGAATGGGAACAAAGGGGCTCCTGCACCAACCCAAGCGGGAGAAAACAGAGACAAGAGGATACACAAGAGTAATAGTAGCAGAGGGGAGGAGCAGTTACCAATTCAGAATGTATTCTTTTAATAGAGCTGACAGAATTTCATGTGGGACTTGATGCAGAAGAGGAGAGAGATGGCGAAGGCAGGGACAGAAAAGAACCACATAAACATTTTTAAATAAAAAGTTAAAATCGTTTTTGTATCAACCTGAGTATCCTTCTTTGTAAGAAGAAATAAATCATACGAGCTACTTACTAGGACAAATCACACAAAAAGACACGATGTAGAATCCTTCTGTACCAGTTCCTGGGTTGGGAGGGAAAAGAACAGGAAATGGAAGCACCAACAGCCCACATGTGCCCAAGTCTTTGCAGCTCTAAATCACAGCACTGCTCTAACTTGATTCCCATCCACGACTGACAGTGGATAACAATGCTTCAGGACCTCAATCTCAGATTTAAAAAAATATATATACATGAAACCGCACCACTTTTTCTCACTGCCATATAAGGCCCACCAAATGACTACATAACAAAGTTAGCGGTGTAAACACTGTTGTAACTTGGCCATAGGATGGACAAAGATCTATTAGAAAAAACTAAGCAGTTTTCTACTTCTTGGGCAATAAATAATGAATGCCACAGCTTCAGTATTTACAAAAAGGAAAAAGGAACAAGAGTACTCAATACAAATGTAAATTAACTAGGAACGCAATGAGTCATAATAGAACTATAAAAAATGCTCTTCTGCCAGGTAAAGAAACACAAACAAACAAGATTACACAAAAGAAGATCAAAGGGCATCAGAACACCAGTGGGAAATGACTGTGACTGGGTTGGGTGGACACAGATTGCCAAGGCAGGTGGTTATTAAGAAAAAGAAAACAATAATTAGGAGAAAGTTTGGATCTATAGGAGATGAAAACTTAGAGAAAGTGCATCGTTGGGACATTTCTGTAAAGATACATGAATCACGGAAAAGGGCATGGGAATACATAATTCCATAATTCTCATATCAAATTACAGTCTCTCATTATTTTACTAGAAGTAAAAAGATTTTTTTCCACAGAGGGAAGGAGGGAGAGAGGGATGAACTGTATCCCTAAATGGGAAGCATGAAAGAAACTCCAACAAAAAGCCATAGAAATGATAGTTTTTGTGTTAAATGTAACAGGTGCCTTAGTAGATAATACTCAATTTGTCATATTTTATTTTTCAACAAAAGCAACACTCTATCAAATTTTAATTTTCAAATAGCAATAGTTAAATAATTATATTCTTTTTCATTGCAATGTCAGTGCCAAGCATACTTTCAAGGGGCCCTTGATACATGTATTATAATCATTTTCCAAGAATCTAGCAACTTTTAATGAAGGATGCTTGCTGGGTCACAATTGATGGTTCAACACTGACGACTAGTGGTCAAAAACATGTAGTGATTTCCTATTTCTGAGTATGCTCTTAAGACTTTTGTCTTAAATTTGAAACATTTAATGTAAATTATGCGAAAAACTTTCAAAAGTTCTGAAAATTACAAAAAAAGACACCATATCTCTTTTCTGCCCATTATTTGTTATGTTCCCAAATCAAAGCCACTCTCTGATACTGACCCATAATGGGAATAATTCCATGAAGAAACAGTTCATTCATATCCACCAGCTGAATTAACACTGTTTCAGAAATCCGTAAATTTTAAAGTCTTACTTTCAGAACTCATGGATCTGAGCAGTTCTATTCCAATTTTTTTCCCCTATTTTTGTCTGTTAGGCATTAAGAAATCAGTAATCTGGCTGTCCTAAATTCTCAACACAACATATTCTTTCTAAAAAGTTAGAATTTAAGAGTGACGGTCTGAATTCTTAAAGAATGTTTCTGAGGTTTCAGTTAAATCACTCACACTGTTATATATTCAACTTCAAGAGGTTAGACTGTTAGCATCTACTTTCTTCTCTGTAGAAATAAGAGCAGTGGGATAATACAACGTAGACAAACCTCTGAGAGAGGAAAAACGATTTTTAACCAAGTGTGCTACATGCAGCCTAATGGTCACTGCCCTGTGAAAACAGCGGTCACCCCCATACAGCTCTTCACGGAGTATCTGCTGTGGGATAAACACACGCCACACACCCCAGGAAACAGGTGTGATGGACAAGGTTCGGAGAGACATACAATAACATAACAGATATACAATTGTGGGGGGGTGTCAAGTGCTCTGAAAAGCTTAAGTAATTTGATATAAAAGAAAAAACTGGGTCAGAAAAGAGCTTTTTAGAAAAGAGGAGGGAGCAGGGCCTCCTGAAGAGGAGGCAACAAGGAAACCCCAAGGATGAGAAGAGAGAAGTTTGCTGAGGGTCGGAAGAAAATGTTCTGATAAGACACTGTGAGGACATCACGGTGCTCAGAGCACAGACTTCTTAGAATAATTTGTAGTTGTAGATGTAATGGTTAAAATTTGAGGATAACCATCTAAAAAATGGAAATATAAATCTACAGCTTCAGAGGCAGAAGTATTAGAATGAATATACATTTCAATCCAGTTTGAAACAAAAAAAGGGGAGGAAAAAAAAGATGTTTTAAAAAAAACACAAAAATGATTTAAAAAGACATTTCCAAATGCATAAATTCATCATAAGTGTAAACTGACTAGCCAAGCCATCAAAACAAAGGGAGGGGAATAGCATATCAAAACATATGGTTTTTAAGAAAGAAACAAATAGGGGCACCTGGTGGCTCAGTCGGTTGAGCATCCAGCTTCGGCTCAGGTTATGATCTCACAGTTTGTGGGTTCGAGCCCCACATCAGACTCTGTGCTGACAGCTAGCTCAGAGCCTGGAGCCTGCTTCAGATTCTGTATCTCCCTTTCTCTCTGACCCTCCCCTGTTCGTGCTGTCTCTCTCTGTCTCTCTCTGTCTCTCAAAAAATAAAAATAAAAAATAAATAAAAGAAAGAAACAAAATTACAAAAAAACTTCTTGGAAACCTATGAATAGAAGGCAATGTTCTTAATCTGATAAAGGACAGCACTGAAAAAAAAAAACCAGAAGAAAACAATATGAAACACTTAAACATTCTGGAAGCATTCCTATAAAAATAGGAATAAAGCAAAAATTCTTGATGTCTTTGTTTCTATCAACATTGTACTTGAGTTTCTAGCCAGTGCAATAAAGCAATGACAAAAAAAAAAAAGAATTATAAAGTTAGAGACTAAACTACCTTTCATTTCATATATGATTATCTACATGATATAATACATGACAGTAATTCATGAAGGCTGTTAACGAATTATAAAATAATATCATTAGGCAAAAGCATTGGATACAAGAGCCATATATGAAACCAACTGCCCTCCTATATACGCTAAATAACCAGAGATGCAATAAGAGAAAATATTGCATTCACAATACCCTAACCCTAAAATACCTGGAATAACTCTAACAAAAGATGTGTAAGACCTTTATATACAATGATAAACCATTAGTGAAGAACATTAGAAAACACCTCTCTTCAAATTAATCTATATATTCAGCGCAATTACAATCAAAATGCCAGCAGCATTTTTCATGGAACATGACAAGAGATTTCCATTATCATTTACCAAAATTTAATGAAAGCTATATTAATGAAGACAAAATGCTATCAGTTCAGGAACAGACAAACAGATCAATAGAAAAACATATAGAACCAGACAGATACCATGGGGAACTAGATATATAACTGAAGTGGCATTTAAATCAGAGGGGAAACAACAAATTATTCAAAAATGATGTTGAGGCAACTCATTAGTCACATAAAAAACAACACAGATTCCTTCCTCCTGTCATTAAAAAAGTAAAATTCCTGAGGGAAAAACACAAGTAATCCAATATCTTCAAATGAGCAAGTGATAAACAAGCTATCTGTACAGGCACAAATGCAAACTGCCAACAAATACGTGAAAAGATGTTTAAGTTCACTAACACAGAAATGCAAATAAATATAAAAATGAGTTAATGCTTTATACCCATGAGCCTGGCAAAAATTAAAGGGAATGGAGGGGAAAGGGCCATTCTCAACCATTTCAGAAACAGAAATGTAAAAGGTTGAACCTTTTCAAAAAATAATCTGATAACCTCTATTATAAAAAAAATTTATCTGTGGTAATAAAAGATTAAGTTTGAACCACATCAGCGAGTTCAAGGAATTTCCCAGAAGCACTGGTGAGAGGAAAAGGCAAAATGCAGACTGTCCATATCTATAATGTGATCCCATTTTATTAAAATAAAATATACAAAAAAATCCTATATATGCAAAGGTGTACATGGTCCATAGACATATGTCTATGATAATTAAGAGCAATAATTAAGGAAAATATAAAGGGATCTCTCCCACACTATTCACACTGGTTCCTTTTTCTTAGGGAGTAGGATTAATGGTTGATCACGAGAGAACACATAAGAGAGAGGGGAAAGAATGAGCCAAGCAAATAAATAAAGCTGCATTAAAAAGAGAATGTATGAGCATTTATGATATGATCACATCAGTTATAATTTATGAAACATGGTTAAATACTTTCCATACTAAATATTTAATAAAAATGTTAAAAGAATTATGAGAGAAATAAAACTAGCTAAACAGAGGATCAAAACAGAGTATTAATATGGCCACTACTTAATATATTCAACAAATATTAAGTGCATACTATGTCATATAGTAAAAATGCAAAATGCCCAAAATGAATGCAATTAAGTAACCTATCAAGAAACGGTAATTAGTAATGACCTGAGACAAAAAACCTCACGTGAAATATATCACTAGAAACTGAAGAGCGAGGAGAAAAAAGCCATCTTTGCGAAAGAAGAGAAACAGTTGATGGGATCAGGGTTTATTAAAAGAATAAAAACCATGGCTTAAAATAAGGCGCAGATTTATCCTACAAAAGCAGCTCCACCCCATGAAGAATACACACTAGAGCAAGAGTCTGTGAATTTTCCCCAGGTACACACACCTTCCTACAGAACAGTACAGGTGTAGCTGTACTTTTGTGATACGCAGTGCTCTCTCAGGCCCTTGGGTCGTCTGAGGGCTTGAATCAGTCACCCTTACTGTGTCACTCTCTGCTTACCATAGCCCCTCTGGTCACATGAGCATTCTAGAGCTTATGTCCCAAGGACTGGGAAAATAAGGTACACCTTCTGAGCCCTCCATGGAACTTGGTATTTTAAATTCCCGTTTACTTGTAAATTCTACTGGTCCTTCTCAAAGCCCAAAGAGGTTACTGGAATGGTAAAAGTTAGGGTGATTTAATGGACATTTATACACAAGGCATCTAATAACCTCAATGGTGTAAGAGAAGCTTGTACTGTGAAATAAACATGTGAAAATGTGGGGGCACAGACTACGGCAACATGAGAGCATACAGTGCCAAGAAAAGTTATGTAGCTCAGCCTTGGAAAGATCAGTGAGAGGAGTTCAAAATCTACCAGCCTTCGAAGGGGCTCCGGGGCTCCAAACCAAGTAGGGAAGCCGTGAGAGGAAAGGGTTAATAAGGCCATGTTAGAACATCTGCCTGACTATGTTCTCCTCTGAATTGACACAGAAGTCTCAAGGGAAATGCTAAAGCTATTAAAAGGACATTAGGAAAACATTCTTGGCTTCCTTAGAAGCTTCTCCCTTAATGAGTCCAAACTAAATACATTTATAAACGGTACCCAAGGTTTTTCTTAGGTGAAGTATCCATATTACTCAGCATCTCTGGAGCCACAATGACATTTCTGGGAAGGAACAAACAGCTATTTCTTCATTAGGTTTTTCACAATTGGTACGGATGCCAAAAGATGAAGAAAAATACTGAAAAAAAATCTATCAATCACTTTAATTTTTCTGTACATGATTTTAATGTTACTGATGAGGCTCACATAATCTGGTTTCCCACAGACAGACAGACTGAAAACCACTGAGCTGGACATCCACCCTACACTTACCAATTCCCCACTAATCTTCGCCATCTTCAATTAGGATTCCGTCTTTTACCCTCCCCCGTAAGTGTCTCCACAAAGCGCCTTTAAACCTCAAGGCATCTGATTCCCCTGAGCTCATTGGCAAGCATGGAATATTACCGGTGGGGGTAAGTGGGAGAGCTAGCACTTTAGTATTCTATGAAATGATCTGAGAAGCATATACAAATATGCACCCAGCATTTGTCTCATGTATTTCATTTTAAGTAATTCAAATGAAGACAAAGAAATAACATTCAATTTACAAGAAACAGCTAGTAAAAAAAAAAAAAAAAAAAAAAAAGTCAGGAATTCCCAGATGCTAGAGCCAAGACTTAGAAATTTTATCTAGAATTTTACGTTGTTTGGGGGCCTGCAAAAAAGAAAGAGTTCTCACTTGAGTTGACTTCTAAAGGCTTCATTTGTGACCGTAACACCCACCATGCCAACCCCGCTCCACTAAATTTAACTAATTTATCTTACTGAGAGTCTGTAACGTAATAAACATTAAACAAATATTGTTTGCACACTGGTTTAACAAGAAAGATTGATGGTTATAGGCTGAACAACAGTTGAATTTGATTAATAAAAGTTCAGAGTACTAGAATGGCCATTCAAAACTGAAAAGAGATATATAAAAGGAATATTTATTGCACAATATAAAATATTCATCTCTCTAAAAAGGCCTCTGCTGAGATACCAAAACAACATAGTTTAAAATATGAAGTCTGAAGGCCAGGGAAGGGCCTTACTGTTAGGCCCTACCCCCTCGGGTCAAACTGGACCCTAAAATACCAACCATTTTGTTTCCCTCGCCCACTCCCATTCTGGTAAATAATTAAAGGTTGAGCAACTGGGTCCTGGAAAGACCCTAAGAATGTAACTCTGATAACAAACATTGTGACCCACTTGTTTTTCAAGATTCTGTTAAGCAACCCCACCCTTTTAATAAGACCTGGCCAAGGCAAAGTCCGAGGTGAGGGTAAAGTCACCTAGCCCTCAGACACCTAGACTTAGGTGTCTTACTATGATTGGTCATTTTAAAAGACTAAGAACTTTAAAATAATAGGTTCCTGCCAAAACTAACATCTGTATTACGATATAATTGTCAACAATGAAATGCTGTAAATTGTAATTGGTTAACTACATGATGACCCATTTTGCCTCACCAAAACCCTTGAACACCCTGAGCTCCTGCTCGGTGGGGCTCTCTTCCGAGGGTCTCCAGCCACTCTGGAGGGGCTGTTCCGCCGAACTAAAATAAGCCCGTTAACCAACTCTGTCTGGGTTCGTGAATTCTACTCTCGACTCACATTGGGGAAATAAAAGGTCTAGCACTTACCAAATTAAGAAAAACTGACATTCATGTGACATCAGTAGCACATGAGCAGCTGATACTTAATAAAGGGAGTAGATTCCAGAGTGTCCCTAGCCCACAGGCTTAGAGCAGGAGGGGGAAAAAACACACATACACATTAAAAAGTGAACAATTCCTTCTTAAGAGCTCTAAACAAGAAGAGGGGAGTGCCGTTCTCAATCCATTCCCAATGATTAATACTGTGTTTTTCCGTAATGGAAACAGATTAAGTTCCAAGGGCCCATGGACCTCATTAGATCACTAAAAAGAAGCAGGTTTTAACCAAAATGACATACTGCCTCCCCGTAATATGATATTATACCTAGAAATCTCTGACATCCTGGAATTTTTAATGAATACTCCTAATCTCTTAACAATTTTAAATGTCATAATTTTCACTAAGATTGAATTACACATTTTAGGGAAGCAGAAGAGCACAGTGGCTAAAATCAGGCCGCCTTACTCACCTACACTTTCATTTTTCTCACCACAGCCAGAAACAAAATAGATCAATTACTCTCATCCTACAGTACAGGTATTTGCAAAAGTATTTTTTAATACTGAACAGAAAGTAAAGTGTTTCCTCTCCTTAAACATGACCTTTCCAGAACAGCCTAAGCCACTTAGCTTGGGAGTAGGAAAACGTATTGGCCTAAATTAATCCTTTCCAGCTTCCGCTGCACTGTTTAATCCAAAACCACCTTTTAAAAGCATATAGGTCACCACTTATATTAAAGTGACAAAATATGAAATTAAACATTTCTTATCAATAGTGATCCTCTATTGTATTGTCAGAGATGGGATTCCAAATCACAGCTCAAGCTTTTAGTCAAATTGACAATTACAATGCAAATATTCAGGCTCTGGTTTCTCAAGAATGGGGGTGGGAAGCAATCTTCCTCTCCCTCTCTCTTTGTAATTTTGTGCATTCTGCAAAGAAAGAAGAAAATAAGTATGGAAAATTTCTCTAATTTTCTCTTGCAAAAAAGAACAATTGTCTCTTCAGTACTATTCTTATGCTCACCAGATGCAATTTGCTTTGAGAACAAATGTATAAAAATCAAGGTTTAAAAAAAAAAAGGCTACCCACATGCTGTATCTAATTATTCAACAAAGTATCCTCTTCAAAGTAATTACCAACAAGGGAATGCCTCCTTTGTGAAATGGAAAAAAATGAAACTTTAGAAAACAAAAGTAGATTTTTCTATCAGCTTACATTAAAATTTCAGGATTGCACTTTTTGCTCCTAATTTTTAATTGGCAGTGTCTCCTAATACTTAAACATTTCTTTAATCCATCAAATTTATAAGGGTTAGTAATGTTCATGCACACATCAGTGCATGTGTAGAACACCATTTTTATAGAAAACCATTTTGTAAGGGAGAAATATCTTTTTTTAACCTTTTAGTTTTCTTGTTTTAATTTTATCTACTTTATGTGTAGATCTAAGACACAGTTAAAGGGAATTTCAACAAATTAATTTTCTATAATGATAGTAACAAAACACAACCAATGTAATACACTGAGAATTCACAAATCTACACCAACATTAATTAATTAAGAGAAAAAGCAAAGCCCTTCCTCACAGTAGGAATCCAATTAATAAATGTAGAAAAAATTATGCAATGTGGGGAAAAAAAAAACCCAAAAAGTTAGTTTTAACTGTTTCAAGAAAGAATATTAATAAATGCTAAAATCTGTGGATAAAAATATAGAAATAAGCTATTTTCAAGTTTCTAAGAATCTCCCCATAAAATAAATAATTAAAAAGGCATAATTGTAAAATTTATAGTGGAGAACCCTGGCAGATAACCTTAACCAACTGTTCCATTCTCACCAGTAATGGGACAAATGGATACTACATGCCTCCTAATAAGATATCCTGGGAAAAATACAATACCAGTTCTCTGAGTTTCCTGCCAAAAGTACATAATCTGAATTTAGTGATGAAGCAGCATCAAAAAACCAAAAAGAAAGGCATTCTACAAAATAATGGGCCAGCACTCTGCAAAGTTGTCAAGGTCATGAATGACAAAGAAGAAAAACTGAAAAAACTGTTTGCTGTTTTAAAACAACAACAACAACAAACATAACACCTTCCACAAATAGTAAGAATGGAATAGCTTGTTCCAATAAAACTTTATTTACAAAAATATGCAGTGGGCCAAATGTGGCCCATAGTTTGCTGAGCCCAGGTCTAGTTCATGCCAAGGAAAATACATCAGAGCAATCATACTTTCAGTTAACATTTTGAACACATGCCAGACACTATTTTAAATGCTTTACCAGCATTAACTCATTTAAGCTCCCACCAACCTGATTAGGTAAATACTATTATTATTTCCACTTCCACAGAGAAAATGGGCCTAGAAAAACTAAGGAACTTGTTCAAGGTCACACAGTCAGCAAGCAGGAGACTCTGGGTTTGAACCAGGCGGGGCTGCCTTCCTCACACTGAACTATGTAAACTATGTGCTGTATTTCCCACAGGGACTGAAACATGCTGCCACATGCAACAACCAAGGAACTCGAATCATTTTAACAGCAGCTAAGTAACTAACCAAGTCAAGATTTACACTCCGAGAAGGTATTTTTTACAAACCTCCTGCAGCTGCAAAGAAATAAGTCCCAGTTGATCCTGCCGCCTTCCCACCAGCTCTCGTTCTGTGCGCATCTCTCTCTCTATCTCCTGAAGCCGACGTTCTACCCGATCTGAAACCTTAACAGGAACAGACAGAAACAGTGACATTATAGGGCTGGTAGGCAAAAAAAATAAATAAAAGACAATACTGAAGAGATATCTCATGCCAGCTACACTACTGCCTCGGGCGTTAAGAATAGCTTGTTTATAGGGCCCTTTTGAATGATGCTTATTATAAAACAGATCCCCCCAAAAATTGAAAGTTACAGAAGAAATCAATCATTAGTTTCCAAATAATTCAGACCCGGAACCCAATGAAGGACTTAAAAATTTCAAAGTATAATATAATAATTCGAAAGATAGAGTGAAAATAAACTAGAAAAGAGTGCCCTCTAGAAGGAAACTACCAAGTTTGCCAACAACTGCATTTATTAGACTATTAATGATAAACTGTTCAATTTAGTTCTTTTTCATTTTAATTATCTATAAACATGACCTGCCTAGAAAGGTTTTGATGTCTATGAACAGCAAATAATTAAAAGCATTCTTCATTAGCTTGTCAATCTTTTCTACTATGATCTACCGAAAATAAACCAGCTGTGAAAGATCAAAAACTAAAGTCCAACAGAAAAATGTTTAATTGGGACTCTCTAAGATAAACATGAAAGAATTTTTTCTCTGATGCAAGATTTTCTTTGCTAAAAGTTGTACACACTCAACCACATTTCATGTGTATCATTATATAGTCCCCTAAATAAAATTAACCTATTTGATGATATATATTTGGTGTAGCAGGCTACAGGGGATAGAAGACATTTGGATTCATTTAAGAAAAGCATTTTATACAGCCCTGTTATAAAAAATCTTTTGCCAACAACTCTATAGAGCCAGGAGGGTGTTTGTCACAAGGAATCTTACTGGGGCAATGGAACTGTTGTAAACTGGATCATGGTGATGGCTGCACAACTCAGTACATTTACTAAAAATCACTGTACACACAAAGCAGATTAACTTTATGATAAAGTATAGCGCAAATCAAGTTGTTTTCTTAAAAAAATTGGCAAATAGAAGTTTAATCAGTCAATAAATGCTGAGCAAAAATATTCTATCAAAAAATTAGCAGTTAATATTTACTAAGAATGATCATCCTTGGGCTTCCAATTTCTACTGCTTAAAAACAACTAAGATAATTACACGGGGCGCCTGGGTGGCTCTGTTGGTTAAGCATCCGACTTCGGCTCAGGTTGAAGTCTGTGGGCTCAAGCCCCACGTCAGGCTCTGTGCTGGAGCCTGCTTCTGATTCTGTGTCTCCCTCTCTCTCTGCCCCTCCCCCACTCACTCTGTGTCTCACTCAAAATTTTAAAAAATACATTTAAAAAAACTAAGATATTTACAATGATATTCACAGGGCTTTACTAAAACCTCAAAACACCCTTTAGTATCAAGCTTCTCCTTTATCCTAGGAACCAACCTTAATATCCCAATAAACTATTTACAGCTGCCTCTGAAATAAATGCAGTACCTGCTGTAACAGGAAACAATATTGGATAAATACTAAAAAAATTAAAAGTTCTTAATTCATGTAATTTTTACAAAATTGAAATACCTTTATAATTCACTCTGAATGTAAAAAGTAATTAATAGTAACATTCATCAGAAAATAAATAATCACACTTATCAGGGTGGCTACTATCCAAAAAACAAAACAAAACAAAACCAAAAACAAACAGAAAACAACAGGTGTTGGAGACAAATTGAAACTCTGGTACACTGTTAGTAGGAGCATAAAATTGTACAGATCCTATGGAAAACAGTAAATTGGTTCCTTAAAAAATAAAAATAGAGTTATCAGCAATTCCATTTCTAGACATACACACAAAAGAATTGAAAGCTGGGTCTTAAAAGTTATTTGTAGACCCATGTTCACAACCAGCATTGTTCACAACAGCCAAAACATGGAAGCAACCCAAGTGTCCACTGACAGATAAATAGATCAACGAAATATGATTCATACAATACAATGGAATATTATTCTGTCTTAAACAGGCAGAAAATTCTTACACACGCTACAACATGGATAAACTTTGGACACATTATGGTAAGTGAATAAGCCAGTCACATAGATGAATACTGTATCGTTCCACTTACATGAGGTACCTGGAATAGTCAAATTCGTAGAGACAGAAAGTTAGAAAGCTGATGTCCAGGAACGAGAAAAGTAGCAGGGAATTGTCGCTTAATGGGTATAGTTTGTCTTGCAAGATAAAAAGAGTTCAAAACATTGAATGTACATAACACTACTGAACATTTAAAGTGATTAGAAGAGGGGCGCCTGGGTGGCTCAGGTTAAGCAGCCAAGGCCCGCTTCGGCTCAGGTCGTGATCTCACAGCTCCTAAGTTCAAGTCCCACATCAGTCTCTATACTGACAGCTTAGGGCCAGGAACCTGCTTCAGATTCTGTCTCTCCTCTCTCTGCCCATCACCTGCTCATGCTCTGTCTGTCTGTCTGTCTGTCTCTCTCTCTCTCTCTCTCTCTAAAAAATAAATATTAAAAAAATAAAAATAAAAAATAAAAGTGATTAGAACAGTATACCTTATATTTTACCACAACTAAAAATAAATAATAAAGAATAAAAAAAGGAAATAACCCATCAATATCATCCATGAAGAGAAAAACACTGTTAAGTACCTTGACGTACTTCCAGAAATATTTCCATGCATATGTGCATGACTATTCAAACACATCCATTTCACTTCTTTCTTTAAACAAAAACGAGGCGTTACATATAGTATTTTTTAAATTTTTTGCAGTTGACATATCATGGGCAACTTTCCACGACAACAAATAAATCTACATCCTTTTTCTACACAAACACATAATTTTCCATAACTGATTAAAATAATTCCCTATGGATTTTGTGAATTCAAGATACGACCTTTAAGTTTAATTGTTGAACCAAAAGATATGAATCACTTACAAAAAAATAAAACATGAAATAAAACTTAAAAGTATTTTGAATTTTTATCCAAATCTTTCACTTTAAAAAGAAGACTGAGAAGATGACGCTATTAACCAGGGATGACACAACTAATTGGTAAAAAAATAACAATAATAATAATGAGCCCAAAACAGGTTTCCCTTTCCATCCATATCTTATAAGCCCTCGGTGCATTTTCATGCATTCATTCAATAAACATGGACGGGCACTCATTTGTTCCAGCTGTTGTGGTGGGTAGACGTTAGAAATCCTGCAGTACATATGCTCTATCCATGGATACTACCTTCAAATAGCTTGCTAACTATTAAAGGCTGAGATTGAATGAGTAGTTAGAATTTCTCTCATTAAATTCAATGAGTTAAATGACTTCTATATTTCAGGAAAGAAGGCTGTACTTACTAACATCCTATCAAAACTAGAACAAACACTGGATCACCTGGGTGGCACAGTCAGCTAAGCGTCTGACTTCGGCTCAGGTCATGATCTTGCTGGGCTCTGTGCTGACAACTTGGGAGCCTGGAGTCCCCTTTGAATTCTGTCTCCCTCTCTCTTTGCCCTCCCCCACTCGTGCTCACGCTCTCTCTCTCACTCTCTCTCAAAAATGAATAAAATCTTAAAAAATTTAAAAAAAAAAAGAAGAAATCCAAATAGTAAAATAAAAACTCCAAATTTTTAAGACAGTCTTTCCAATAAACGGTATTGGAAAGCTGGACAATTATACACAAAAGAATGAAACTGGACAACTTTCTCATACTACATACAAAAATAAACTCAAAATGTACGAAAGACTTAAATGAAGACTGGAAAGCATAAAACTCCTAAAAGAAAATATGGGCAGTAAGCTCCTGGAAATTAGTCTGAACAATTGTTTTTAAATCAATCTCCTTGGGCAAGGGCAACACAAGCAAAAATAAACAAATAGGACTACACCAAACTAAAAACCTTTTGCACAACAAAGAGAATCGGTAAAACGAAAAGGCAACTTACCAAGTAGAAGAAGATAATTTGCAAAAGATATCACCAATAAGGGGTTAGTACAAAAAATATATAGAGAACTCATACAGTTCAATATAAAAAATGTCCAGTTTATGAATTTTTTTTAATTTTGAGAGAGCGCAAGCACAAGAGGGGGAGGAGCAGAGAGAGAAGGAGAGAGAATCCCATGCAAGCTCCATACTGTCAGTGCAGAGCACAATACAGGACTCAAACTCAACAAACCATGAGATCACTACCTGAGCCGAACTGAGCCACCCAGTGCCCATAAAAAAGTCCCATTTTAAAATGGGCAAAGAGACTAGACATTTCTCCAAATAAGACACAAAAAGGCCAATAGACACATGAAAAGATGATCAATGTCACCAATCATCATGGAAGTGCAAACAAAAACCACAATGAAATATCACCTCATACCTATCAGAATAGCTATTATCAAAAAGAGAAGAAATAACAGGTGTTGGCAAGCATATGGAGAAAAGGGAACCCTCATGCACTGTTGGTGGGAATGCCAAACGGAGCAACCACTCTGGAAAACAGTAAGGAGGTTCCTCAAGAAATTACAAATAGAACTACTATACAATGCAGCAATTTCATTTTGAGGTATTTATTCAAAGAAAATTAAAACACTAATTCAAAAATATGTTTACAGTCTTATGTTCATTGTAGTGCTATTTATAACAGCCAAGATATGGAAGCAATCTGTCCGTCAATAGATGAATGACTAAAAATGATGTGGTATACATACACAAAAAAGAAAGGAATCTTGCCATTTGTGACAACATGGATGGTCCCAGAGGAAAGTAAGTGAAATAAGTCAAATGGGGAAATGTAAATACTGTGTGATTTCACTTATACGTAGAATCTAGAACACAAAACATACAAACAGACTCATAGAACAATCTGGTGGTTGCAATAGGGGGATGGGGACATAGAGGAGGGGATTAAAAGGTACAAACTTTCAGTTACTTAAAAAAATATATCCAAAATTATTTAGACATTAGCTACTTCACCACCAATAGCTAGTACATGTTATCATGTAGGGTAACCATATTTGGAGGATTCTCAATTTTGAAATTAATATCTGTGTTATGTAGCATCTGACATGGTTTCAACAGTTTCTGTTTCCCGGTATTTATCTACTTGCATAATGTCTTCCCCTTCAGTGTGGACTGGCCCTAGTAAATTCCTGCTAATGAACAGAATTTAGCAAAAGTTATGAGATGTCACTTTCATGATTAGGTTGCCAAAACTGTGACTTCCATTCTAGCATATTCTCTCTTGCTGGCCGCCTCTCTTGCTTATTCTGATGAAACAAGCCACCATGCTATAGATGTTCTATGGAGAAGCCACATATAAGTAAACCAAAAAGGCTTCTGATGAACTGATGCTTCAATCCAATTATCTTCAAGAAATTTAAGGAGCTAGGAACCAGATCCATTAGTCAAGCCTTTAAAGTAGCTGTAGCCTGTGAGAAATTCAAAGCCAAAGCACCCAGCTAAGCCAAGTTAGATTCCTAACCGAAAGAAATGTTCAGATAATAAATGTTTTAAGCCAGTAAACTCAGGGATAATTGTTATGCAGCTGAGATAACTAATGCAGCTTTTTATCTGTTTTCAAATAATTCCTCAACCAGGAAATAAGCTAGAGAATCTAAAAAATACAAAATATATATATATTTCCCACTCCATCCATGCCATTTCTATTTCATAGAATTTTGTTCTCAATTTCAAAATATCATGACTTTTTACTAGTATTAGTCTTCTCTGTAATCCAGTGAGAGATGACCAGCTCCTTAGCTCCTTATGCCACATACTGGCCATGTGATTACCTTCTAAATGAAGCACATACTGACTGAGCTATTCAAGCAATTTAATCTCTCAAAAAATCATTATCATCTTCCATAAAATGGAGACAGTAACTTGCCCTTCTTGCCACATAAAGTGGTGTGGACCAAGAAGTACAGAAATAGTGGGACAAAAATATAGATGACATGGTAGAAACTAAGTAGAAAGTAAGAGTTGTTTTCCGATATTTATTCCCTTACCCCCATTTCTTCTATAGTAAACAAATTATTAACTAGGTAGGTGGCTACCAAACGTAAACATTTTAAGGCCTGTAACTTAAATTCTGGCAAATGGGATACAGGCATAAGTGCCAAGTGACAGTTTCCAGAACTATCCATAAGAGATAGCACATAAGTGCCTTTTGCTCTCGTGCTCATTCCTTCCCCAATCTTGCTGCCTAGTACACATACGCCGCCACTTAGATCAGGAATTTGAAGGCCATAACAACAACAACAACAACAACAACAACAAAAAACCACAAAAAGACAAAATACAAAACAAAACAAGAGCATGACAGAAAGAGCCAGAATGCCTTACACATTTTGGTAGCACCACATGGAACCCTGGACTTCCTACTTAACACTTCTCCACAAGACGGAAATAATTTCTGCCTTCTCTAAGCCACTGTTATTTGAGGTTTCTGTTATTTATAACTGAAACTGATCTTAACTGCTAGAGAAAAGCACTTGGTGAAGTGCATGATGCTAAGCAAGTTTAAGTCCTGCCTTATAGGACCATCAGAACATGGGCAAATCATAATATCCTTGTTGTGTTTGGTCAAGTCTGAAGAAAACGATTAGGTAATAAAACTGAATAGATATTATACCTAGTCAGTGTTTAGAAAAATAAAACATATGCACAAACTAGCACGACTGAAAATAAATAAACTCAGAAGTTATTTTATGAGTTGCAACAGCGGTCAGTGACAATCGAGAACCTAAAATACACATCTGGACAGTTCTCGTTTTCTCCTTGTCTCTTCTTTCTCATCAATTTCTATGTTACATTTTTGTATTACTTAGGGTACAGTCTAGGATCTTTCAAAAAGATCAAATATACAGGAGCTTAAATAAGGTAACAGTTTATCTCTTTCTCATATTAGAGGCTAGAAGAAAGCAGGACAGTGGAGGCTACCCTGTTCCCTAAGGTTATTCGAAGATCCAGATTTGTTCTGTGTATTATTCTCCATTGTTATCCTCACCTGTTGGAGTCGGGTCAGTGCTACATCCCCACTTTAACCCCAGTAGAGGGGAAGGGAGACAAATTATTGGACAAATGACTTTGTTTTCAAGCTCAGAAGCTGCGTGCATCAGTTTTACTCACACTTAGTCACATGGTAATCATTTAGCTGCACAGGGAAACTGGGAAATGTCATCTCTACCCAAGTATCCATGTGCCTGGATAAAACCACCAGGGTCTGGGGGTAATGAGGGCAAGAGAGTAAGAATCTGATACCAAAAGGAAGAAGAAAGTCAGTATCAGGCATCACTTAGAACTAACATGACACTTCTATAATTTCAAGGTAAACCACTTTCTCCTTCTTGGAAAAGGGTAAGATAAATGCTACTTCTCAACTAAAAGTATTAAAAGAGGGCATTTAAAATACTAATTTTAAAACTGAGCAACATGCAACCAATTACAAATATACATACTTTAGTTCCTGTAAGTCCACTTCTAGTAATTTGTTCTACCAATTTGGTTTTCATGTGAAAATGGCACATATACAAGATCATTAATTGCAGTGTTGTGTATAAAAGAAAAAGACTAAAAGAACCTAAATGTCCATTAATAGATCGATTAAATTATGTGACATTCGTCAGAGGAATGCTTTAAAATATCAAAAGAAAGAAATTAGAAAGCTGATTAGATGCTAATATGGAATAATCTCAAATCTCAAAAGCACATTAAATGAAAAAGGCAATACACAGAGCAGTGTGTTTATGTTTAGTACACTACCTATTACCAATTATATAACAAAAAGGAAAGGAAAGCAAGGCATTTCTCAAGATGGGGACATTTCACTGGAGCCCTGAATGACGAAGAGAGTCAGCCACACACAAGAACTTTGGGGAAAAAAAAGAAATGCCAAGGCAAGGACCCTAATTTTGGAATAAATTTGGCAAATTCAAGGTACACAGGGATGCCCTGATAATATAGGTAATACAGGTAAGGCATGTGAAATAGAAACAGTTTCAGTAGGAATTTAAAAGCAGGGAAGTAATTCACTGTGAGGACTAGTTTTAAGTATCACTTGGCTAACTGTGGAAAACACTATGGATGTTCCTCAAAAAATTAAAAATAGAATTAACATAGGATCCAGTAATTCCATTACTGGGTATTTATCCAAATAATATGGAAACAACAATTCAAAAAGATAGGTGCACCCCTATGTTTACTGCATTATTTACAAGAGCAAAACTATGGAAGCAACCCAAGTACCCATTGATAAATGAATGGAAAAGAAGATGTGGTATAAACACAAAATGGAATGCTACTCAGCCATAAAAAGGAATGAAATCTTCTCAATTGCAACAACATGGATGGAACTAGAGAGTATAATGCTAAGCGAAATAAGTCAGAGAAACACAAATATCATATGCTTTCACTCATACGTGCAATTAAATGTCAAGACATCCAAACGAAGGAAAAAAAGACATACCAAAAAATAGACTCTTAGCTACAGAAATAAACTATGTTGATCAGAGGGGAGGTGGCTGGGGAATGGGTGAAACAGGTGAAGGGGATTAAGGGTACATGTATCATGATGAGCACCAACAATGTGCAAATCTGCTGAATCACCATATTGTACACCTAAAATATAACACTGTTTACTAAAATTTTAAAACGAATGAATGAATATCACTTGAGGAGCATAGAGAGGGGCAAGTGCAAAATGAAAGAGAACAAGTTCAATGCAGGCCACCACAGTGAATGACAGATGAAGACAGTAAATGTCAGCTGCTTGGACGGATGTATTAGACAGAAGTAGACAGAATTGAGGACTTTAGATAAAAAGAACTAGATTTTATAATGGATGGGGAGTGTGGTATGAAGAAAAAGATCTAGAGTCAGTACTGGATGTTGTCCGGATGGCTGTGATGCCATTTCCTGAGACGGGAAGACCAGAGCAGGAGCAAATTAAAACAGTTCTAAATAGAAGGGCATGGACTCTCCACCTCCTGACACAGCAGACATATGCTAATAACTTCTGAGTAAGATAATTCCCAGTAACAAGTAAAGACTACAATTATTATTGTCTCCTCACTTTTGTTTCCCATTTCTGAGACCTAGGGAAAAATTAACAATGCTACTTAATATTAAACATTTCATTTTTAGGGCTCCTCAGTGGTTCAGTCGGGTAAGTGTCCAACTTTGTCTCAGGTCATGATCTCACGGTTCCCAAGTTCAAGCCCTGCATCAGGCTCTGTGATGACAGCTCAGAGCCTGGAGCCTCTTTCAGATTCTGTGTATCTGTCTCTGTTTCTGCCCTGTCCCTGCTCATGCTCAGTTTCTTTCTCTCTCAAAAATAAGTAAACACTAAAAATTTTTTAAATTTCTTTTTAAAAAAACTTTTTTTTATGTTCTTTATTTATTTTTGAGAGACAGAGAGAGACAGTGGGAATAGGGGAGGGTCAGAGAGAGAGGGAGACACAGAATCCGAAGCAGGCTCCAGGCTGAGCTAGCTGTCAGCACAGAGCCCGATGCGGGGCATGAACCCACGAACCGTGAGATCATGACCTGAGCTGAAGCCGGACGCTTAACCGACTGAGCCACCGAGGCGCCCGAAAATTTTTTAAATTTCATTTTTATCAGACTAATATGAATCAATTAAATTGATTACTAAGATATAAAAAAGCCCTATATCTCTGTTGTTATAAAAACAGCAAATAACAAAATACAAATTAGAATGTCTTTTAATGTTAACATTTAATGAAAGAAAGTGAAATAAGAGCAAAAGCATTCTGTTTATGGGATTGTATTCTGGCTTTTCAGTGTGTTGATTCCTCATATGCTGAACAACACCTGCTGGTTTAAAATCCATTTCAGTAAATATTTGTTCCATATCCTGCCGCTGTAATCTATGCAATAACCATATATCCCAAATGCAGTGCTGACAGAGTTCTCAAAGTTCAATTAATGACCAACCCTTCCAGAAACAGCTGGATCCATGTATACATTTTTAATTTCAACAGTGACTGCCCTACAGAAAACTAAAATAAAATAGACTTTTACTCCATGGAAAATCAAACGTAGTAAGTACGCATATCACACTCAAATGGGTAGAATCAAGACAACTAAGGAGCTGAAATTTCTGCTGTGGTATGAGGCCCATGCAATACTGATTGTTTATTACCAAATTTAAGTTTCAACAGAAAATATTTTTCATAATATCACATTATAAATAATAACTATTCCCTTCCAATGGGAAGTATGAAAGAAAGAAACTAAACCAACAAAATTCTGTGAGTCACAAAGGATTAACTAATCAGATTTTGGCATGTGTGATAGGAACCAATACTTTCTGCTTCTCAGAGAAAATTGTGTCCTGTAAACTTTCAAGATATATTTTAGTTACTAAGAAAATGCATGATAAACAACTGCAGCCTCAGAATAATGCACAATAAATGTGATTAACAGTGGTTACCAACGGAAAATGAAATTGGTGGGACGTAGGGACAGGCATTCATTTTTCTTTCTATATTTGTACAATATTTTAAAGTTTTCCACAGTGAACATGCCTCACTTTGGTAATTTTATTTTGAACTTAAATCTGGATGGGGAAACAGCTGCAGACGTTGAGAAGTTTAACATTCAAATAATAAAACTGCATGTTCTCTGACAGCATGCTATCATGAACTCACAAATACAACACAAGATGTCAACAGTTATAAAATGTAAATGTTGACTTCAATTGGAATAAGTGAGTCACAGAAATCTATATTAAGCCTTGTGCAAATCAGAAGCAAACATCATGTGGCCTTCAGAAGACCTTCTAAAATTCAACATTATTGTTAAGTTCTGCATTAGAAGATTGTTTCTTAATCAAGACAACATACACCCACATGAGGTATGAGATAGCCTCACTTAGGAGACATCCTTACTTTGAAAGGAAATTACAGAAAACATAAAACAAGCTGTAGCAACACAACTTGATGGGAGGAACTGGCAGATGAACATTTCAACCAAGTGCACAATAAAGTGTATATAACTTTCTAGGTTTAGACAATATAACAGGATATGTCCTGATGAGCTGGCACACTGGACAGCTGCGTAAACTGGTGAATTATATACACCAATTACACCAGTGAGCCGAGCACCAGTGAAGTATGACACCCAGTTGTGCAATCATAGTTCTGATATGCAGTAACTCTTGATACATGGTAATAATGGTACGAAAGAAGTTGGACTCTCTTTGAATTGAACTGTTAACTTTTAGCTCAGTACTTACACCTCAGACTCCCATGAATGCCCTTGACTATGTAGAAAATACCTACTAGTTCTAATTGCTATATGAAAGAAATAGAAATAAAATGATAACTCTTCATTATGGGTTCTTTGTAAGTAGTGAAAGGTGAACCATTACCAAATGTAACGTGCATCATGCAAATCAGTACTTTCAAACTCCAAACCCAAACTATTCCAATTAACAGTGTCCACAGCTTACTCAGAACTACAAAAATCTCAGCAGAACACTGAGGTAATTTGAGTTTGGAGCAAAGCCTTTGTTCTAAGCAGGCATCTTATACCTTATCTTATAAGTTGTGCATCTATGTACCAAGTAAAAGGAACCCCATATAACTGCTGCAAATCCCAACGTCCTGTCAGAAATAACATTAGAAATATCAAGTATAGCAATAGAATCTGATATATATGAAAACATTCAGGGTGTTTCATTTCCAAAAATGACAGATTAGGTAATTCAGACCAAACCTTCCTCTAAGAGTAACTGAAAAAGCTAGAAATAATATTTTAAACAAAAATCAGTGTTAAGGCACTAGAAAGCTAAAAAAGAAGACATATGAGACCAACATGAAAGAGAAGAAAGAAACTCAGAGAAGTTAGTCCATCTTTTCCCCCTGAAATATTAGCCCACTTCAGAAAAAGCAGCTGTGATACCGAGAAGCTAAATAGAGATTTTAACCAATGCGTAGGGTTACAGGGGAAAAACTGGAGTTGTGTACTTTTCTCGGGAAGGGCATTCCTGGTTAAACTCCCCCCACCGCAACCCCAGCCTTCAGGCTAGAAACCTGAAGAGCTATCCACTAGAAGTAAGGTGAACCAGAAATAGCTGAAACCCAGCACTGAAGTTTCACACTGAAATAGCTCAGCAAAAATAATGCAATCCAGGATTGCTATAGCTCTTAATCTATAACAAAAAGTAATTATATCCTCTCATATGCAATAATTATCAAGTTATCATTCTTTTTTTAAAAATTTTTTTAATGTTTTCTTTATTTTTGATACAGAGAGAGACAGAGCATGAGAGGGGGAGGGGCAGAGAGAGAGGGAGACACAGAACTGGAAGCAGGCTCCAGGCTCTGAGCTGGCTGTCAGCACAGAGCCCGACGCGGAGCTCGAACCCACGAACGTGAGATCTGACCTGAGCCAAAGTCGGAAGCTTAACCGACTGAGCCACCCAGGCGCCCCTCAAGTTATCATTCTTAACAAAGAAGAATAAAATATATTTTCTGTCAAACAAAAATAACTGATCAAAAATAAACAGTACGCAAAAACAATGTGATCGAAATCCAAGAAAGATAAGAGAAAAAAACAGAACTTTAGAAGATCTAGACAATGGATGGGCATCTGGGTGGCTTAGTCGGTTTAGCATCTGACTTCAGCTCAGGTCATCCTGTCACAGCTCATGAGTTTGAGCCTCACCTTGGGCTCTGTGCTGATAGCTTGGAGCCTTGAACCTGGTTCAGACTCTGTGTCTCCCTCTTTCTGCCCTTCCCTGCTTGTGCTCTGTCTCTGCCTCTCTCTCTGTCTCTCTCTCAAAAATAAATAAACATTAAGAAACTTAAAAAAAGAAAAAGGAAGATGATGATCTAGGCAATGGAGTTATGAGACACAGATACACAGATTGAGGATTTTGAAGCTGAGAGAAAGAGAGATAAAATACTAGACCACAGGGGGGAGAATTAGAGAATTAAGTGATTCAGTGAAACATAATAATATCCATATCATAAGAATTCCAGAAGAAGAAGAAAGAAATAAAGAAGCAGGTTTACTTGAACAAATTACAGCTAAGAACTTCCCTAATCTGGGGAAGGAAGCAGACATCCAAATCCAAGAGGCACAGAAAACTGCCTTCAGAGTCAACAAGAACAGGTCTTCACCGTGGCATATCACAGGGAAACTGGCAAAATACAAACATAAAGAGAGAATTTGGGGGTTCCTAAATGGCTCAGTCAGATAAGCATCCAAGTTTGGCTCGGGTCAGGATCTCCAGGTTCGTGAGTTTGAGCTCCACATCAGGCTCTGTGCTGACAGCTCAAAGCCTGGATCCTGCTACAGATTCTGTGTCTCCCTCTCTCTCTGCCAGTCACCCCTTCTCTCTTTCTCTCTCTCTCTCTCAAAAATAAACAAGTATTAAAAATTTTTTAAACAAATGATAAAGAAAATTCTGAAAGCACCTAGGGACAAATGGGCCTTAAGCTAAAAGAACAGACACATAAGGGTAGTAGCAGACCTGTTCACTGAAACTTCGGCAGGCCAGAGGGGAGTGGCAGGAAATAGTCAATGTGCTGAACAGGAAAAACATACAGCTAAGAATCCTTTATCCAGCAAGACTGTCATTCAGAATAGAGGGAGAGATAAAAGCTTTCCCAGACAAACAAAAACTGAAAAAGGTCATGACCACTAATCCAGCCCTGCAAGATATCCTAAGGGGGACTCTGTGAGTGGAATGCTACAAAGACTACAAAAGACCAGAAACATCACAAGCATGAAACCTACAGATAACACAATGACACTAAATCCATATCTTTCAACAATCACTCTGATTGTAAATGGACTAAATGCCCCAATCAGGAGACACAGGGTATCAGAATGGATTAAAAACCAACAAACAAAAAAAACACAGGAAAAAAACAAGATCCATCTATATGTTTATAAGAAACTCATTTTAGACCTGAGGACACCTTCAGATTGAAAATGAGGGGATGGAGAACCATCTATCATGCTGCTGGAAGTCAAAAGAAAGCTGGAGTAGTCATACTTCTATCAGACAAGCTAGATTTTAAACTAAAGCCTGTAACAAGAGATGAAGAAGGACATTATATCATAATTACAGAGTCTATCCATAAAGAAGAACCAACAATTGTTAAAGTGTATGCTCCCAACATGAGAACACCCAAATATATAAATCAATTAATGACAAATATAAGCAATCTTATTGATAAGAATATGGTAACTGTAGATGACTTTAATACTCCATTTACAGCAATGAAGGATATGGTAATTGTAGGTGACTTTAAAATTCCATTTACATCAATGGATGTAACAGATCATCTAGGAAGAACATCAATAAAGAAACAATGTATTTTAATGATACACTGGACCAGATGAATTGGACAGATATACTCAGAAAATTTCATCCAAAAGCAGAATACACATTCTTCTCCAGTGCACATGGAATATTCTCCAAAATAGATCAGACACTGGATCACAAAACAGCCCTCAACAAATATAAATGAACTGAGATCATACCATGCATATTCACAGATCACAACATTATGAAACTTAAAATCAACCACAAGAAAAAAACTTAGAAAGCCTCCAAATGCATGTAGGTTAAAGAACATCCTGCTAAATAATGAATGAGTGAACCAGGCAATTAAAGAAAAAGTTCAAAAACGTATGGAAGCAAATAAAAATGAAAACAGAACAGTCCAAACCCTCTGGGATGCAGCAAAGGCAGTCCTAAAAGAAAAATACATTGCAATCCAGGCCTATCTCAAGAAACAAGAAAAATCCCAAATACAAAACCTAATCACACACCTAAAGGAACTAGAAGCCAACATCACAAAAAACTCCAAACCCAGGAGAAGAAGTAAAAAAGATTTGACTAGAAATAAACAATATAGAATCCAAAAACACAGTAGAGTAGATCAATGAATCTAAGAGCTGGTTTTTTGAAAGAATCAAAAATTGATAAACCTCTAGCTAGATTTCTTAAAAAGAAAAGAGAAACAACCCAAAGAGATAAAATCAAAAATAAAAGAGGAGAGATCAAAACCACTACCACAGAAATACAATTATTAGAGAATACTATGAAAAAATATATGCCAACAAACTGGACAACCTAGATGAAGCAGACAAATTTCTAGACACCCACACACTACCAAAAAAAAAAAAGCCACCATTACCTTCATTCCCAAACTGGACAGATATCCCACTAACAAGGAGAATTATAGGCCAATATCCCTGATGAACATGGAGGCAAAAATTCTCAATAAGACAGTAGCAAATTGAATTCAACAGTATGTTTAAAGAATTATTCACCATGGTCAATTGGGATTCATTCCTGAGCTGCAGGGCTGGTTCAACATTGGCAAATCAATGTGATAAGTCACATTAATAGAAGAACCAAATGATCCTGTCAATAGATGCAGAAAAAGCTTTTGACAAAAGACAGTCCTTTCTTAATAAAAACTCAGGAAACTTGGGATAGAAGGAACATACCTTAACATAATAAAAGCTACATATGAAAAGCCAACAGCTAATATCATCCTCAATGGGGAAAAACTGAACTTTCCCTGAGAAGAGAAACATGACCAGGATGTCCACTCTCACCACTGTTTCACAGTGTTGCAAGTCTTAGCCTCAGCAATCAGACAGCAAAATGAAATAAAAGGCATCAAAATTGGCAAAGAAGTCATCAAACTTTCACTCTTCACTGAGGACATTATATTCTACACGGAAACCCTGAAAGATTCCATCAAAAAGCTGACAGAACTGATTGGCGAATTCAGCAAAGCTGCAGGATACAAAATCAATGTACAGAAATCAGTTGCCATTTCTACAGAGCGATAATGAAGCAACAGAAAGAGGTTATCAGGGAATCAATCCCATCTACAATTGCATCAAAAACCATAAAATATCTAGGAATAAATCTAACCAAAGATGTAAGAGATCCGTATGCCGAAAACTATAGAAAACTTATAAAGGAAATTGAAGAAGACACAAAGAAATGGAAACACATTCCATGCTCATGGATTGGAAGAACAAATATTGTTAAAATGTCATCACTACCCAAAGCAATCTACGCATTCAA
This sequence comes from Suricata suricatta, assembly GCF_006229205.1. NCBI lineage: Eukaryota > Metazoa > Chordata > Mammalia > Carnivora > Herpestidae > Suricata > Suricata suricatta. The sequence goes on along the minus strand of NC_043708.1, from coordinate 20,801,391 downwards.
TGCAATCCCCATCAAAATTGCACCAGCATTCTTCTCAAAGCTAGAACAAAGAATCCTAAAATTTGTATGGAACCACAAAAGACCCCTAATAGCCAAAGTAATATTGAAGAAGAAAACCAAAGCAGGAGGCATCACAATCCTGGACTTCAGCCTCTACTACAAAGTTATAATCATCAAGACAGTACGGTATTGGCATAAAAACAGACACACAGACCAATGGAATAGAACAGCAAACCCAGAATTGGACCCATAAATGTGTGGCTAACTAATCTTCAACAAATCAGGAAAGACTATCCAATGGAAAAAAGACAGTTTGTTTAGCAAATGGTAGAGAACTGGACAGCAACATGCAGAAGAATGAAACTGGACCACTTTCTGACACCATACACTAAAATAAACTCAAAATGGATGAAAGACCTAAATATGAGACAGGAAACCATCAAAATCCTAGAGAAGAAAACACACAACAACCTCTTAGGCCTTAGCCACAGCAACTTCTTATACGACACATCTCTGAAGGCAAGGGAATTAAAAGCAAAAATGAACTACTGGAACCTCATCAAGATAAGAAGTTTCGGCAAACAAAGGAAACAAGAGACAAAACTAAAAGGCAGCCAACAGAATGGGAGAAGATATTTACAAATGACATATCAGATAAAGGGTTAGTATCCAAAATCTATAAGAACTTAACAAACGCTACACCTGAAAAACAATACAGTGAAGAAATGGGCAGAAGACATGAACAGACACTTTTCCAAAGAAGACATCCAAATGGCTAAGACACATGAAAAGATGCTCAACATTGCCCATGATCATGGAAATAAAAATCAAAACTACATTAAGATACCACATCATACCGGTCAGAGTGGCTAAAATTAACAACTCAGGAAACAACAGATGTTGGCAAAGATGTGGAAAAACAGAAACCCAATTGCACTTTTGGTGGGAATGCAAACTGGTGCGGCCACCCTGGAAAACAATGTAGAGGTTCCTCAATTAAAAACAGAATTACCCTACGACCCAGCAATACCACTACTAAGAATTTATCCAAGGGATGCAGGAGTGCTGATTTACAGGGTACATGTACCCCTATGTTTATAGCAACACTTTCAACAATAGCCAAATTATGGAAAGAGCCCAAACGTCCATCAACTGATGAATGGAGAAGATGTGGTTTATATAGACAATGAAATATTATCTGACAGTGGGAAAGAATGAAATCTTGCCATTTGCAACATGGATAGAACTGTGTTATATGTGATGCTAAGTAAAATAAGTCAGAGAAGGACAGATACCATGTTTTCACTCACATATGGAACTTGAGAAAGTTAGAAGACCATTGGGGAAGGGAAAAAAATAGTTTCCAACAGAGAGGGAGGCAAAACCATAAGAGACACTTAAATAACGAGAACAGAGTTGTTGAGATGGGCACTGGGTGTTGTATGTAAACGATGAATCATGGGAACCTACTCCCAAAGCCAAGAGCACGCTATATACGCTGTGTGTTAGCAAACTTGACAGTAAAAAAAAAAAAAAAAGACTAACTCTACTATAACACAACTGACTATAAAGCAACAGTAATCGAGACCACTGATATGGGCACTAGAACAGACAAATGAACCAGAGGATCAAATAAAGTCCAGATATAGATGGCTGCATATATGAACATCTGATTTACAATCAAGACCAGACTGTTAAGTAGTAACAAAAAGCTGATTGTTTTAATAAATGAAACTGCATCAAGAGATATTCATATAAAATGTATGATTCCTACTTCACACCTTAAACAATAAGCTTCTAGAATATTACATAAGAAAGTATTTTCATGTACTGAAGATAAGGAACAACTTCTTAAACAGGTTAAAAAAAAAACACCACTAATCACAAAAGATAGAAAACTGAACTAGAGTAAATTTAAACAGAAGACCCCATGAAAGGATATTTAAGAACGAGAAAAAAACAGCTGAAGACTATTGGAGACAACACAGCAATACATATAACTTTGTGCTTATACACAAAATATATAAAGACCTCCCACAAATCAGTAACAAAAATATAAGCAAGCCAATAAAAAAAGGGGGACAAAAGAAATGAACTAATATTTCAAAAGAGAAATTGCCAAAAGTCACAAGAATGCAATAGATTCTTGGGACGCCTGGGTAGCTCAGTCGGTTAAGCATCCGGCTTCAGCTCCGGTCATGATCTCACGGTTTGTGGGTTCAAGCCCCACATCAGGCTCTGTGCTGACAGCTAGCTCAGAGCCTGCAGCCTGCTTCATATTCTGTGTCTCCCTCTCCCACTGACCCTCCCCTGCTAGCACTGTCTCTCTCTCTGTCTCTCAAAAATAAATAAAAAACATAAAATGAATATATATATTTGAAGAATACAGTAGATTCTTACTAGACAATTCAGTAAATTAGAAACTCCAGAAAAAAACAAAATGTGTTCATCATCTAGTAATCATAAAAATGCAAATTAAAACCATGATGAGACACTATACACACCTATGATAATGGCTATTATTTAAAGACTAATAATACCAGGTATTGGAAAGGATAAAAAGCAACAAGAATTCCCCTTACATTGCTAGTGGAAGTGTAAATTAGTGCAACCACTTTGGAAACCTGTTTATCAGTATCTACTAAATCTGAAGGCACCTAACAATTGTACTCCATATTACATACTAACAGAACTGCATGTACATGTGCACTAAAATAATAAATAAGATTACTCATGGCAGCCTTTTTTGTAATAGTCCAAAATTTGAATTCAAATATCCATCATAAAATGTTAAATTGCAGTAAATCCATACAATGAAATGTCAAAGAGCAATAAAAATGAACTGCAGGTATATGATACAACACCCAGAAATATCATAACCTTAACGATCAGCAAAAACAGACACACACACACACAAAAATGCCCTGTATAATTCCATTTATATAAAATATTTAAAACAGGCAAAATTAACAGAGGTCACAAGAGTGGTCATCTTTGAAAAAGAAGGAGAAATTAGTGATTGGGATGGGGAATGAGGAGCCTTCTCGCACACTGGCAATGTTCTATTTCTAGATCTGGGTGGTGGTTACAATGGGCCTGTTCACCTTATAATAAATTATTGAGCGTTACAATAATATGTGAACTTTTCTGTAAGTAAATTATACCTCCAAATTTAGAAAATTTAAAAAAAAAAGATGACCTTTCAACAGGTTCCACTGTCAGGTGACAGGTCCCACTTTAGAATATACGAGAAGAGCCAAAAGATCATTTATTAAGTTACCGATGATCTTGGAGCTCCGTTCTTAAAAGTGTGCATTCCACTCCTGTTTATACAGTGCAAATCAGACAATGGCATAGATTTCTTGCTGCGTAAACCGCTGCAATTAACTAAGAAAAGCACCCAAAAAAGGAAAAGGTAAAAAAAGGAGTATTCCATGTCCTGATCACACATCAGATGCCATATCATCATGCACTAACTGGGAAGATTCTGTCTGTTTCAACAGACAGATACACGTCAATATCTTCACCTCTCTGGGGTGCTTCGCAAAAAAATCAGCACCAAGGGCACAAGAAGAATGTGCTTTTTATGTGGCCAGATGTTTATTCAAATTTTTGAAATGGGTAAATCTCACTGCACAAAGAGTAACTAAGTTGATCTCTTTGAAAATAGAGTATATCGATCTCTTAGCATATGCAGCCAATAAATGCAAATTCTAAAATAAACTCAAGATATCTGTGTAAGGGTCTATAAACAGAATAAGTGCAGAAAGATATCTGCTAATATACTTTTAGTTTCAATAAAACATGTTAAGGATAAAAATTCTACCGCCACTCCAGGTCTTGAAAAAGCAAAAGGTACTACAGGAAATGAATAAATACATATTGCTCCTTCAGTTGATAAGTTTCCAAGTTTAGTGACAATTTTTATTGATTTAGTTTCTCCTAAAACAAACAACTGATGATGCAAAGAAACAAACTATATGCACTTCATTTTTCACTTCAATTCCACCAGTAACAGTCGTTCCATTAAAAGAAAACCCCTGAAAACGGACTCTCAGCAATCTGAATTTTAGAAAATAAAACTTGAGAAGGAGGGGTCTTCGCAGCAACTGTGATCACACACCTACATGACATGAAAATACTTAATGAGGAGTGCTAGAGTGCCTATCAAAAAATTCCTATCACTAAAACATCGTTAAGAAAAGCCATGGCATCACTGGGTCAATGAAATTTAAAGCATCTTTTGAATATTCTTAAGGAAATTCTAAAAACTAGACAAATAATAATTTGATTACTAATATATTACCACCGTCAATATTTTAAACTTAACCCAAATTCATGAACATTTTATAATAAGTACAAGAACCTATTTTAGACAAAATGGCATATATCATCCAAAAAGTTAAGATCTACTAAGCTTCATTGTGATTACAACCAGACCAGCCACTCTAACATCTGTGTATGATATTTTTTTTTATATATAAACAAAGAGTTCTCACCACTTCTTGTTTTTGGGTTTCGTTAAGTTTTTCGGCCAATTCTTCCAAAGCCTTTTTTGTTTCAGCATCCGACCTAGGCAAAGAAAAAAAATATTTTAAGTTGGCTGTCTGAAAAAATATACACAACTAATGAAATTTACAACATAATAATGTTATTATATAATGTTCTATTGCAGTGGTTCTTAAATCTTAGCAAACATACGAAACACCCGGAGGACTTTTTCAGACAGACTGCTTAATCAGAAAACCTGCAATGGCATACAAGAATGTGCATGTCTACAAATTCCCAGTTGACACTGATGGTGCTGATTTGGGAATTACACTTTGAGAACAAATGCTGTACTGGACCATTTCCTTCAATTAAAAAAATAGGTTGCAATATGTCTCGTTTTAAATCAAGAAGGAAGGAAAGGCGGGGGAGAACTAAACTTGATCTCAAAGCCTCTCTAGCAATCCGTAACCAAATTACATCAGATGTGCTGTACAAAGTCTGACCTCATCAACTTACTTCCCTATTACCTTTTTTCCCAACAGGCTAATAACATACATGATAAATAATGCAAATAGCACTGAAAGACTCACAAATAAAACCAAAACCTTCCTCTCACACGTCCTTACCTCTGGTTCCACTCGCCACTGGCACCCAAGCTCAACCATTTCCATTCTTCATTCTTTCGCTGGCTAACTCCATCATTTTCATCTCTAGACATTTTCAATTAACTCTCTGTTTTGAAATATTTAGCTCACTAATACCCCTCTTCAATTTCAGATACATTCATTACTACTTTTAGTTTCTACTGGTTACCTATGTAACTAACATAGTCATTCCTCTTATAAATTATTCCATATATTCTGCAATGACTCATGTTGACAAATTCCAAACTATGCACTTTTTTTTTAAGCTTCATTGTTGGTGATTTGGTCTCTACCTCTGTCTCTCTCTCTCTCTCTCCAACTATTTGCAAATCAACCTCTTTGCTAAGGTCTCGCAATGTTATCTTTCCATAATGGGAATACTCCAGTGCAGTAGGCTAACATACTTTTAAAAATATGAATTTAACTTGTCTAACACTGAGTCACCACACATTCTAAATTCAAAGGATTTTAATCTGTTCTATTAATAAATTTTTAAATACTGGCATAAAAACAGCTGTTTTTTGAATTCATGTAAACATGTCAATTACAGAACTTATTGTGTTCTTCTAATAACTCATGCCTCCAACAAAAACCATATTCTGCTTTTACCTGCTTCTTCTGGCAAATTCCCGATTGAAATCATCTCCAAGCCGAACTTGTTCACTGCTGAGGTCTCGGAGTGACTGATGAAAAGCATGAAACTAGTAAAAGCAAAACACAGTTAGCCAGTTAGGATCCTGCTTAATTCTTCCATGAAGAGGAAGAACTTGTTTTTCCTCTCAAACCCAAATTTTATGTGAATAAGACTTAATAATTGTCTATTCTGAAACATTTTCTCAAAGAAGGCAACTTTCAAAAAGTTATATGTAACATTAACCATCACATCCTCTACGGCACACTAATTCCAGTCCTTTTAGATACCCTGAGAAAAAAGAGGTCAGTAAACCTTTCCTATAAAGGTACAATAGTAAATATTTCAGTCTTTCAGGATCTATGACTTCTGTCAAAATTATTCAACGCTGCCATTTTAGCACAGAGGTAGCCATAAACGAATGAACGTTGGTGGCAGTGTTACAAAAGAACCTACTCAACTAGACCACATGCCAGAGTATGCCGACTCAGGCTGCAGAGAAACTCTTGCCCACACGCAGCGGGAACCACGCACAAGAATGTTTGGAGCAGCACTGTTCTTAATGAAAACACTGTGGAGTATTACACAGCAATCAAAGTGAAATGATCAAACCTAAGCACACATTAGTAAGGCTGAACGTCAAAAACATGGCATCAATTGAAAAAAGCAAAAGAAGACATACAGTATTATTCCATTTATATAAAGTTTACACACAGCCAATACAAAATAAGATGTATGTAGTGCAATTTTTTTTTCTTTTTTAAGCAAGAGAATGGTTACTATAAAAGTCAGGATAGTTGATAGCCCTTGGAGAAAGGAGGAGCATAAAAGGAGCTTTAGGGGCATAACAACTCTGTGATTCCACAGTTCATGAGTTCAAGCCCTGCATCAGGCTCTGCACTGATGGTGCAGAGCTTGCTTGGGATTCTCTCTCTCCTCTCTCTGCCCCTACCCTGCTTGCTCTCTCTCAAAATAAACAAACTTAAAACTTTTTAAATAAATCAAGTACACTATTACATGAAGTTAAAGGTCATCTTAAAACAAGAGACTTAAAATAAGGAACAATTAAAAAGGAGTGAAGGTAATACAGTTGATGAAGAAGAGACCATTCACTTAGGTTTTGCCATGAGTTTCCAGTTTAACAAACCAGAATCCTAGGACGCACTCTTGACACCTCCTTTTCAATCATTCTCCCCCTCCCCAGATAGTCATCTGATCTTCAAGACCTTTCATTTTACCCACCAAATAGCTTTGAAGTCTACCCTACCTTCTCTCCAACTCAGTTTACCCTAATCCAAGTAACCACCATCTCACACCAACAACACAGCAATATCCTCTTAACTGGTTTGCCACACTGATTTCATTTTCTACACTAAAGATGAAGTGATCTTTTCAAAATAATTGTTATCCCCTTACAAGGACTATGCATAGTCTTGGTTCATCATACTACTTCAGCCACATGGCCTTTAAGTTGCCCACCGGTGTTAGCTTCCTTCCGGTCAAGGGATTTATTCTACCTAAAATGACTCACTCAACTTTCAGATCTCAGTTCAATCAGCCTTTCTTCAGGAAGCCTTCCATGACTGGGGCAAGTCCTCCACCACACACTCCCATGGCCCTGTGCTTTCTGTCGTAACATGCATCTCAGCTCACAATTATGGATGCATCTGTGTACTTATTTAATATCTAACTCCTCCCCTTAGATTACAAACTCCACAAAAAGGCAGTGTTTTTGCTCATCCTTGTTCCCAAGCATAAGTGCTGTCCCAGAACAATGGCACTAAATAAAGAGAATGGAAGAGTAAATGAATAATGTTAGGATACTGTTCTCTGCTCTAGGCTTAATCGTATAACCCACATTAGCAAGTTGTACCTACCAAAAAAAAAAAAAAAACCCAAAAAGCAAAGGAAAAGTTTCTACACGGTGACGTCTCATGCACTTGGTTCTGTTATCTCTGTATTAATCTGTGACAAGCAAAAGCTACAGGTGAGTATCCTGACAAACTGAGGCTGCAATCCTGAATCTACCAAAACAAAGTCGTCAAAGTCAGCAACATCCTCGAGCCCTTGTCTAATTAACTTAGCAACCCAATGAAACAAGAAATGTTTTTCTTTCAGCTCCCATACGGAAGTTTAAAGCAGCAGAAAAAGAAATGTCCTTAGAATGAATACTTCAAAATCTTTACTGAATACATGAAATACATGAAAAAAGCATGAAATTTCTTGATTCTATTAAGTAACTCTAACAATGATTCAACAACCAGAAAAATACCAATGGAAAAATCAACAGGTTCACCACACAAGGGCTAACTTGGGTTACACTAAACCAAAGTTAGCAAAATAGAAAGTAGCTGACTTAGCAGGCCTTACAGAAGAATGAGCCACCTGAACAAAAAAACAAAACATGTCCCAACTAAACTCACTTTTAAATATTCTACAAAATATAATTCTCCACAACAGAGTTCAAAATAAATGATAATTGGTACACCGAAAATACTTTACTTGGTTTAAAAAAAAAAAAAAAAGACCAAAAACAGATTACAGAATAGTACAAATACCTGGCCCATGTCGTCAGTTTCCCGAACAAATCGGACGCCAGTTCTGGACCTAATTCGTTTACTACCCTGCTGATCCCCATAGTTCTTGAGAGGTGAGGTAGGTGGGAAACGGTAGCTCTCTTTAGAGATGAAACAAAAGAGAGAGAATAAAAACATGCAGGAGAAGAAACGATCTAAAATTTTGCTCAGAAAATATTCAGTGGTCATGGATATATACACAGGCCCTAACCCAGTCTATTTCCCAAGTATCTGGCTATGGCCACAGACTGGCACTCATCTTGCTCTTAGAGCAGATAAAATGTGCAACAGTAATAACCCAGAAATAGAAAAGTCAAAGTTCTAATTTGATATACTTTTCAAAGAAGCAACATAATATATTCCCTTATTTAAAAATAATAAATTGGTAAATAAAAATAACATATCTCTCTAAAATATAACATCCCAATAAAACAGTATCTTTCAAACAACAAAGTAATCTAAAATCTGAACACAGTTTAAAAATCAATAAAAACTACATAAAAAAGATTAGCTGATTGTGTCCAATTTTTAATCCTTATTATCATGATCAATAGCATTACTAACAATGTGAATTGCTAATATTCACGTCTATCTAAATCACCTCTCTTCACTGCGTACTTTTCTATTCAAATATGATCTCAGCGCTGTAGGAAAGTATTAAGTGAGATTAACAAGATTAACTACAGGCAAACCAAGTGTTATCAGTTTTAATTGAGCCATTGAAATCTAGCTGCACACCAAAGATAAAATTCACCTGTTTTTAACAAGTGTCCTAGGGTCGCTCTTAATCAGACTTTGAAAAACTGTGAAGCTGGGACAAGACTTCTAATCCAGAAAGTATAACACACAGTAATTCCTATTTGTGTGTCTATTTTGATTAGAGGCAGACAATTAAATCCAAGTTTTTTCAGGTAAAACCCTATGTGGTCTATGGAGTCTGAGAACAAAAGTAATAGAATAACAAAGTCCCAGTGAACATATGTCAAACTAGGCACCATAAAGTTATGGAAAACGGAATCTGCTAAACCTTATTTGTATGATTTTATGTATGGGTTCTATCTCTCCAAAGATTAAATGTAGTCAATGCATACTTCAGGACTATCTGTAAAACAAAAAACAAAAAGGCGTTTTTAAAACATCTGAGGAGTTTACCTGTCCCGGTGCCACCATCGAGGTCACTTGCACTCAGACTTGTAACAGAAATACTTCTCCCTCCTGAGTTTCTCAACAAACGCTGACTCCGCAGTTGGCCTACTGACTGTTCCAAGCTTTCTTTTAACTAAATTAAAGAATATAATGAAGGAAATTTTATTCTCTTAAACAACTCCAAATACAAACAGGAGATTTTTAAAACTGTTTCAGAAAGAATCTGACTTCCCAAGGAGAATTTATATCCGAAAGAATTTTGAAGTCAATTACGTTAGGAAATAGAAACATAATAAACATAAATATTCTAAGAACCAATTCTAACATCTGGTTTTAAATAACATCTGTTGCTACCTATTCCATCTTTCTATTAACAGAATGTGAACAGAGATGTCTCCAGATTAAATGTTTAACTGATGTGCTACCCGTGCTTCGAAACATAAGAAGGCTAATATAACTGAAAGGGGGCTTCCTCGCTTCTAAACATTCCTTCAGAAGTCCCACATCTGTAACAAACAGGAAATGACTAGCTCTCAAAGTGACCGCTGCTATTAAAATCATGTGTACTGTCCAACTGTGTATCAGAACATCTTTTTCATTCTTGATTCAAAGACTTCGAATTCCAGAAAACGATGTGGTCAGATGTCAGTTAATACATGCTAGGGATTACAGTTGTCCAAACTCTCTCTTCAGATTATCAGGGAGTCAGCCAGCAGGGGATATGAGAGAACATCTTTTAGACCTAAAGAGTTACATTAAATAGAAAGACTTAAATACAAAGAATAATGTCCAGAGCTGTACCCAGCTATGGACCTCAAAAGAGGTTTCAACTGAAACCCAAGGGAACAGAGATTAAAGCTAGAGAAAATCCACACACTCTGAATTGCTGGGAATTCAGAACCTAAAAGTCTAATAGGCATCTTCTCCAAGGATAAATAAAACATAGTATTAAAATAATGCATAGATCCATAAAACAGGTCACCCATACTCTTTAAAGAGAATGTCAAAACAACTGATTGAGAGGTCAGGGTTTCATAAATTCAGCCAGAATTAAAGGGTAGAACATCACTTATGAAGAAAACAAGTTGTTTCCTTGGGGAACTGTGCAGAAAAATGGTAGCCTCGTTGAAGGGAAAACACATGATGAAATACAAGAATATGAATCACAAATGAGCAAATCCTTTCATTTTTGCTTATCTAGATTTAGCTCTTCTGGAAAACCAAGGTTAAAATAGTCTGGATTAAAAGAAATAAATTTTCAAGAATGTACTTCTAATGTTCTCATTTCTGGAGCAGCGGGGGGCGGCGGGGGGTAGGGAGCGGAGGCTAATTTTTCCATATCTCTGTCCCCTGCTTCCCTAAATTGGGATCTACACACCCAATACAATCCTGCCTGAGCCTTCACTAGCTACAGGACCCAGACTAATAATCCAGAGAAATAAACAGACGAGGCCCAGGGAACAAAGTCTACCTTGAGAGGAATTTATACATGAGTACAATTAAATCTAACATGTAGATAAGTAGACCAAAGGCTTTACACAGTGAACAGAAAACAGTGTATAAATAACCTAGGATAAGCTCCAAATAAAATTAAACCATGTTAAGAAGCTCAAATCTAAGCTGTAACATGAAAAACGAACTGGAAATGTAAAATGACTTTAGATCACATAAGTTAGTGACAGAACCAGCTTTATTAACTTTCTCCTGTTTATCTTTATTATTCACATCTTTTGAGTGAAGCCTGATGTCATTATCCTTTTAGAGGCAGGGTCTGTTGTCATTTCTTACTACTGCTCTTTTTGTGGGTAGTCTGTCCTTTTTAGCTCTGGTTATTGTTAAGATTTTCTGTGTGACTTTGATTGTTAATGTCCTTACTGTGATATGACAATGTGAAGCTTTACTTGTAGTTTTCCCATTTTTGACCCATAGAGATCATGGAACCCGTACCTTGATATCTTTCCTGTGTTAAAAATTCTCAGCCCTCATCTCTTCAAACACTGTTTCTGCCCTTTTCTCTCCTCCCTCTCCTGAAAATTGAGATATATTCAAGTTATCCTTTTACCAAATCCTGTATGTCGTCCATGCTCTTTTCTGAATTATTCAATTCTTCCATTCGTCCATTTTTCTTTTTGGATATATTATGCTGGCCTATCATTCAATTCATTAATTGTCTCTTCAGTGTATATAAACTGCTATCTAATTTATACTTAACAGGACAGGGTTTTATTTATTTGCTTATTTTAGTCATATTTTTCAGTTTCTGTAATTTTCATTTGGTTCCTTTTTGGAGTTTTCCAATTCTTTGTCAAAATCTTCAATCTTGTCTTTTAATTTCTTGAACAGGATACTCAGATATTTTTTAATATTAGCACATATGTTTCTATTGTCTGTTTTTTCCCTTGATTTTCAGTCACCTCTTGTATTTTCTTATGCCTGATTATCACGTGATAGACACTGTATATGAAAAATTGTGGAGATTATTTGAAGCTCTAGATGATGACATCTTCCTGCAGAAAGGATTTGGTTTTGTTTCTAGGACGAAGTCAGGCTAGGGTCACCAGGAAACCGAAATCACCTTTATCTAGTTAGGAACCAAGATGACTGAAAGCTGGGCTTCTGCTCCCACTAGGGCTGGTCTATTTTCAGTTCATCTTGTCTCTCATTTTTAATTCATCATCCTTCGTAGGCTATCACCCTTTGGGGGTCTCAAATGAAAGCTGAAAGATTCCTGACCTCCAGTTTCGCTCTCCCTGCCCTCCTCAGTCTATTGATAGCTTTGATCCTACCCTCTCAGCTTCACAGCCATCTCCTTTGAAACCAGCGGCTGACTTAAGAAGGTCCCAGATGCAGGACTCAGCCTTCTGGACGTCCATTTCTGCCAGAGCTTTACCAGACCTAGACTATAAACTTCCTCACTGCCTTGGTTGTTCTCTGCTAGATTCATATTATTATTTTTTCCTTTATTGTTTGTATTATAGAGAGATACAGCAAGCTCATGAGCAGGGGAGATGGGCAGAGGGGGAGGGAGAGAGAGACGGAGAGAATCTAGAGCAGACCCCATACTCAGCACAGAGCCTGATGTGGGGCTCGATTCCATGACCATGACCCTGGAATCATGATCTGAGCCGAAATCAAGAGTCAGATGCTCAACCAACTGAGTCACTCAGGTGCCCCTTTTTTGCTTTATTTTTTTTCTGCCTTTCTAAGTGTTCTGAATAGAAGAGTTGATCCAAAATAATCTTATCTACTGATGCCAGAAGGAAAACTTGCCAGCATCCTTTTTAGGTGGGCTTATTTGCTAACAGATCCTGAGCTGTAACTAAAAACTGATGAATAAAATGAATTTATACACATATTTACACACACACATAATTCCCAGTAACAACAACAACAAAAAAATCCACCATGGAACCATATGGAAGATAGTACAGAATAAGAGAAATGATACATTACCCCCAAAATCTAGAAGTAATGACAAATGCTGCAAATTTAATCATTTCAGAAATAAAAGGTCAGCCCAATGATTTGGCATCCTCATTTTAAAACTCTAAAAAGATAGATAATAAGCCAATGAACAGATAAACAGGCTGATATATAAAGACGAAGAACTATTACATAAAAGGTAAATGAGGTAAGCATTTTTAATCACTCCTACAAATATTACAAAAACAGGTCTTCTCCTAAGATACAAAACTAAAAATGTAATAGAATTAAAATCTACATTTCAAGTAGAAGTAGAAGTAACACAAGAGATACCGCACTAAATCAAATCGTGATGTATGAAGCTAATTTGGTAACTCCTAAAACACAAAGAGATAAAAAGATAGTAACATTATGAAAATTAAGCCACATTCTTTAGGATTTTAACCCCTAACTAGGTGCAAAAAGCAAGCCAAGCGTGAAATTAAATGAATATATAAATAAAAGAAGACCAAAACAAAAGACTAATAAAACTCATGATGGAGGAGTTATTTTCTTGAAACTAAGTCAATGCTCCACACTAGACCGTCATACGGACTCCAATGGCACAGGTTCTAAAAGTTTAGCATTACTATCTCTATATGTACCAAGTAATGCTTCCATTTTCACCCAATTTCCCCTATCTGAAATACTGTATGCCCGGCATTCCAGAATATATTATGCCCTATTTTTCACCTCACCTTGATATAAATATATTACTTACATATTAAGTCTATTCACTTACTTCCTTTCATCTGATTTTAGACTAAAATAATTGAAGCATTACTACCATGTACTGGGATGAATACAATTAAAACTTGATCACTGAAATTGAAGGGCAAATTATAAGGTAGTTTATCCAAATTATCCAGATATGCCTCTAAACTCAGAAGTCAAGAGATCTGCCTCTGGGCAGTGAAGAAATAATTTGAGCATCAATAGAAATATGAACTACAATGGATTCAAAGACTTCAAAAAGGCATAAATATGTGAACTGAAAATCCTCAAAGAGAAAAAAAGTCCTTGGTCAACTACTAGAGAATGCTAGGAAACCAACTCATTATTTTGGCAACTATTAAATAAATGAAATTTTGTAAAACTATATAAGCATTTAGATTACCATTAAAATAAAAGTTCAAATTTTAAAATTCTCATAGTGCTCTGCAGGCTCTGTGAAGACTCTTTGGAAAAACTCTAATCAGAGGGGCTCCTGGGTGACTCAGTCAGTTAAGTATCTTGACTCTAGATTTCAACTCAAGTCATGATCTCATGGTTCTGGAGTTTGAGCCCCACATCGGGCTCCCCGCTGGCAATGTGGAGCTTGCTCGGGATTCTCTCTCCCCCTCTCTCAGTCCCTTCCCAGCTTTCTCTCTCAAAGTAAGTAAACTTAAAAAAAATAAAAATAAAAAAGAACTCTAATTAGAGACAAAATAGAAGTTTAATAAACTGAAAAAGAGTATATTACTCAAAAGGACTATTTTGCAAACCAAGTCTATGAAAGGAATTCACCCAGGCAGCAATGGGTTCTCCAAATAAGAGGTATAATAAGAAAATAAAATAAACCAAAAAAACACATATGATTCAGAAAGACCAGAGGGAAGCCTGGCCATGATTTCCTCAGCTACACTGCTGTTGCTCCTGTCCACGTATTTCATGCCATGTCAGATAATAACTCTCACATACTTTTTTCCTTAGAGGTGACAATAAGACAATGTATTTAAATAATTGGAACAGTGCCTAGGGAAGATTAGTTTGCTCAGGATAAGGTAGTTTTTGTTATGACAGTTGTAGGCAATCTAGAAACTCGTGAGTACTGGCAGCGTCAATATTCCCACTATCGGTTATGTCTTTATTATTCCACATAGAACTCCTCCATAGTATGATTCAAATTTCACTCCCAACAGGATCACTTTTCATCTCATTGTTGCTCTGTTAGCCAATCCCTTTATTCTTTGTTGCTGTTGTAAAATGGCACCCAGGTTTAGCACTAGAAGGAAGTAACACAACCATGTGTTTTACTACCTACTACCCTTTAGCAACAGACTTCAAAAGCAGTGACCTGCTCTTTACACAGTAATATGTGAACTGAAGAGCTAGCAGCAAAGTTTGTACTTTTTGCAGTTACTCATAGTTAATAAACTTTGTTAACTGAAGTTTGATTTGTGTTGTTTGGGGGCTAGTGTTATTTGAACAAACTGGGGTAATGAAACTCATGTACAGCAAAACCACACAACCAGAACTGCCTGTATTTACTCTTTAGAGTCCTCCAACAGCTAATCCAGGCATTCGGGAGCAATTTTAAAGCAGTATTCTGCGAAGAATATGCTAACTCCATCCACCCAGAGACCAGCAACCCTGGTCTGTTTGTTAAAGTTAAAAATATTGACTTTCCAAATAAAAGCAAACTTCTTGACCAGTCCCTAGGAAGGTCAAGTTTCCAAGCAACAGAAAACAGCTCGGAAACCAGGCATCAACACTATCAGGACTGCCTCAAAACTACATTATTCAATAAAATTAGGCTTCAATGTGAGAAGATGAGATTTATAAACTTTTTTTGGTAAATATATAGCAACAGTAACTTCTTCACTAAGAGTGTATCTCACAAATGCATGTTCTCTAAAAAACTCATTCTATCCTTGACTATATTCACTGGGAGAGGAGGGAAAAAAAATCACACAAAAAATAGTCATTAGGAAATTCTTAAAAGATACTTACCACTATTTCAGAGACCATAATAGAAATACACAAGGAACAGTGATCATTCACACATATACTAGCTACGAGCCATTAAATAATTGGCTTCCGCACAAATAAAAACACAACTTTAACAACAAAAAACTCACAAGCCAACAATAAACTTGGTAAAAGTTATAAATGCTCACTTTAAAGTAGGTTTGAGGGGCACCTGGGTGGCTCAGTCGGTTAAGCGTCTGACTTCGGCTCAGGTCATGATCTCACAGTTCGTGGGTTTGAGCCCTGCGTCAGGCTCTGTGGTGACAGCTCAGAGCCTGGAACCTGTTTCAGAGTCTATGTCTCCCTCTCTCTCTGACCCTCCCCGGCTCACACTGTCTCTCTCTCTCTCCAAAATAAATAAAAACATTTTTAAAATTTTTTAAAAAATAAAGTAGGCTTGATTTGTGGAAACCATGTAAAGATTCCATTCAGTTCCTTCAGAGATTTTTTTTTTACTCAAAATTGTTTCTGATTTTCATACTAAGAAAATATGTCCCTTGACATAATATAGATTATACAGAAATGCATGCAGATTTGGTCACGTATAGATAACTGCATTCACTTAGCTGCCTAGTTCAGCAGAAATTGGAAATATCTAAATATTCTGCTTAGTGACTTAGTTTTATTTTCACCTAACACAAAAGAGTCACTATTTGGCAAACAGTCACAACATCTATAGCAATGGTGACCACAGAAACAGTTTGTGTTTTAAGTTCAGACATGTCTCTAATAATGACATTAAAAAATTAAAGTACTTCGATTCACAAATGTTAGAGGTCAACCTGGCAAAAATCCAGGGCAGAAGTCAAGGCAGAAAAGAGGTCATTTTAAAAATTCTGTCCAAAATAATGATATCACCCACAGGCACTTAAAGCGCTTTTATGCCTGGCTTTCCTTCACTGCCTATTTCTCTACACAATGCCAAAGTTTATCTGACAACAGACTACAAAATACATTGGTCATAGAATTAATTCTATCAGCTCTATTTTGGTTCCTTACAGTCTGTTTGTCTTCTACTATTAAAACAATAAGGAAGAGGAGGAGGGAGGGGAGAAGGGTTTTAAAAAATTAAACAAGAGTCAAAATTTATGGTTTGCATATTTTTCTGGTCCCACCATCTGTTGCTGAAATGTATTTTTTAAATGGTAGCTATTTTATTTTTAATTTACCAGAAGATCATTAGCTCCGGCTGCTTTGCCTAACCTCTCTCCATACGCTGATTCAGGGAAATAGAAGTCCATAATAGTATTCCTGAAATTGAGAACTTCCCTTTCAAAAACTACATCATTTTTATTGATGCAACTATTTAATTTTAAATGAAATCCCGTATATTCAAAGTCCGTATACCACACACATTCTAATCATAATTTTGAAAGGATTCAAAAAATATTTTTATATATTTTGATGTCAATAAATGAGCACTCACGGAAAATGGAATGTGCTCTTATTAGCATCTTAATGAATTTTGAGTGGACAGACATTATACTCATAAACAGAACACAGACAAAAACCGACCTTATGTGTGTTGTCTAACCTAGCACACACTCTGAAGTCAAAATAATCAGACTTACATATCCTTGCAAACACTGCAACACATTATGTTGTTTAAAGTCACAATGATACACAAATGAAACTGAGTTCAGGCCCAATGAATTCAAAGAAAGGAAAGTAACCTACACTGAGTGCCTAGAAGGTACCACGCACTACATTAAGAACACAGCAAATGTGGGGCACCTGGGTGGCTCAGTCCATTAAGGTCTGACTTCCGCTCAGGTCATGATCTCACAGCTCACGAGTTCAAGCCCCACATGGGGCCCTGTGCTGACAGCTCAGAGCCTAGAGCCTGCTTCAGATTCTGTGTCGTCCTGGCTCTCTGCCCCTCCCTGGTTTGTGCTCTCTCTCGTTCCCTCTCTCTCTCAAAAATAAATAAACATTAAAAAAAATTTTTTTAAAGAACACAGAAAATGCTTAAAGGTAGAGATTACTGGATGAATTAAAGAAACAACAAAAACATGGATGTTTTTGCGTCTAAACAGTGTGACTGTGTGACCATTTCAATAAATGTTAGTTATAATAAGAGATATGTAACTATGTTCACTTTTCAGATGATGAAACTCAAGTTTAGAAAAGTTTAATAACTTATCTAAAGTCAATTAACTGGTTTCTAGTGGAAAAATCAGGATTAAATTTCAAGTCTGACTCCAGAATCTATGTTTTTCTATTACCCTCAAAGCAAAATTCTGTAAAAATTATTCTCCTGTCCAGAAGTTTCATGAAGGACTTAGTAATATAATTTTAAATATAAGACTATAAAAACCTAATTCTTAATAACCAAAATATATTTATAAAAAGGTCATAACAGAATATGTTTGATTATAATTTCTTACCCATAGACTCTTCTACTTAACATTAAAGTTATTAAAAGACTGAGCAAGTCTCACCCTCAGGACAATTAGGAAAACGCAGCCAGAGAAAAGGGCAGATACCATTAGCTCTGGGATATTGCAAGTGGCTTGTGCCTGGCCCTCAACCATTACCATTATCATTCTGGGATGTCACCAACTGAAAAGTGAAACCCACTGAATAAAAGGAAAAAACCTACGCTTTATTATTTAACATTCAAATTTCCAAAGTCCTATGCCAGATGGTAATATCCTACTACTCTCGAAAGGAAATTTTAATCAGGGTACTTAATGAGAAATTACCTATTAATGCAAGTCTCTTCAGTTCTAATTTCATATTACTATATTTTCACCAATCTGATATTACTACATTCTCACCAATCTTTACTTTAAAAATGACCTTATAAAGTCTGCTGATTTGAATCAAGACAATTGCATTTTTCTTTTATAACCAGTATTAACTACTGTAGTCTCAGCTGCAGTCCAAATTCCCACTGCAGAAGGTATTAACTCTATATGGTGAATATTCTTTGTGGAGGGCATTCCATTTTTACAATATTAACACAAAAACAGATCCCATTCTCTCATGAATGAGAATGCACAGTTTTAGAAATATTTAAATACTAAACCTATTAACTGCACTATTTAATACAGGAGTATACTACACTCCAAATCTTCACAGTAAGCTTCCAAATAAAACCTTCCCCACAGGTCCTCTTTCGCCCAAATGTCTGCAGACCTCCCAAGAAATTTACAGCATGAGAAACAATGCAAGTTGACACTTCGTAAAGTCTTGAAGTTCATTAGGCCCAAAGACCCTAAGACATACTATCCAACTAAATGTGGCTCATTGGCTGGAAGGGCTGCAAAACGAAGGCTAGTAAAACAAAAAAAATCAACGATTGTTATCGAGGAGGAAGGGAAAAACTGACGCTGATGCAGACAAGTTGCAGAACCCGCCATATTGCCTAAGTGGCAGCCAGACCTGCCAACTTTGACAATCTGTCAATGCCATTCTAGCTCGGTGCCAGATTTCTTCCCAATTCTGTTTCTCTATTTGTTCCATCTAACTCTCATTCTGGACACCCTATCAGCTGTAATATTAATGACGTGTGTGACAGTGGGCTTCTGCTTTTCAGTCAGTTCAAATAATCTCCAAAATCTAGTTTATTAACATAAAGTATATAGCCCTTCAAACATCGAATCCAAAATCCCAGTCTTCAGAAATATGAACTCACAGCACCACAAAAACGTGGACAACCATGACTCAGTGCGGTAAATGAATCCTGACACTGAGCATTGGGATAACAGCCTCTCCAGGGCTCTGTTGCTGACTGGCTGTGAGACCATGGGCAAGTTAGCAAGCATCCTGGGCCCTGGTTCTTTTTATCTTGCAAAAGAAAATATAATCAAAGTACCCTACCTAACAGGATTGTTGAGAGAACTAAATGAGTTAATAAACAAAAAGTGCCTGGGATATACTAAGCATATGGGGAGATTCCCAAGCAGACCATGGAAGGGGAGGTGCTACTTCTCCAGAAAGTCCCCAAACCTATCACTGATGCTTTAATACTGCTCAACTCCTCACAGAGAGACCTTCACGTTTAATGAACAAAGAATAAAATTTCAGATTGGAGGTTATGAAGATTCAAGGGAACAAAGTGAAATGATGTATATTTGAAGGAAAAGTCATCAAAAAAGTGACCTAACATGATTCCTGATCCTTAAGCTTTCCAAACCAACAGGAGTAACGATCACAGTTTTCTTGTTGGAAAAACCATCTCAGGAGGGAAACGCTACATCGAATGTTTAGATTTCCCCTCAACTTCTGCAAATTATGTTTACAAAGTTAAACCCAATAAAACAAATATTAAATATGCACAGATCTACACAAACACATTACTTATCCATTTCGTGAGGTTTAGCAACAGAATCATTTATAAAATCTAAGTTAAATAAGTAAAAATTCTTGTCTTCCCTACAGCAAACGAATTAATCTCATTTCTAGGAAGTCTCTCATATTTCAAAAAAGAAATGCTAATTTCAACAAGGCAGTGTATATTTGGCATGGAGAAATTTTTAACATTAAACACTGGATTAACTAAAAATATGTTTTAAAAAAGGGGGGTAAAAAGGGGGTGTCAGGATGGCTCAGCTGGTTATGCTCCAACTCTCGATTTCGGCTCAGGTCATGATCTCACGGCTGTGAGACCAAGCCCCACTGTGGGCTCTGAGCTGAGCACGGAGCCTGCTTAAGATTCTCTCTTTCCCTCTCTCCCTCCCCTTACTCATATATGTTTTCTCTCGCTCTCTTGAAAAGAAAGAAAGGAAGGAAGGAAGGAAGGAAGGAAGGAAGGAAGGAAGGAAGGAAGGAAGGAAGGAAGGAAGGAAAGAAAAGAAAGAAAGAAAGAAAGAGAAAGAAAGAAAAAAGAAAGAAAGAAAGAAAGAAAGAAAGAAAGAAAGAAAGAAAGAAAGAAAAAGGGAAAGAAAAGAAAATTAAAGAAGAGAAAAGGAAAGAAAAGAAAAGAAAAGAAAAAAAGAAAGGAAGGAAGGAAGGAAGTTAGTTTAAAAAAAAAAAACAGGTTTTATAGCAAGAACACTTGTAGGAGTTGCAGCAAAGCCTCCAAAATAAAGACAAAATTACTCTCCAGGGTCCCTGCCTAAACAGAACACACAGATTTACAATTGCACTACTAGGTATTTATCCAAAGGATACAGGAGTGCTGTTTCACAGGGGCACATGCACCCTAATGTTTATAGCAGTCCTATCAACAATAGCCACAAGTGTGGAAAGAGCCCAAATGTCCATCAATGGGTGAATGGCTAAAGAAGATGTGGTGTATACATACAATGGAATATTACTCGGTGATCAAAAAGAATGAAATCTTGCCATTTGCAACAACATGGATGGAACTAGAGTGTATTATGCTAAGCGAAATTAGAGAAAGACAAATATATGACTTGACTCAATGTGGAATTTAAGATACAAAACAGATGGAACACAAGGGAAGCAAAAATAATATAAAAACAGGGAGGTGGAAAAACCATAAGAGACTCTAAAGTGCAGAGAAAAAACAGGGTTGCTGGAGGGGTTCTGGATGGGGGGGATGAGCTAACTGAACAGGAGGCATAAAGGAGGACACTTGTTGGGATGAGCACTGGGTGCTAGACATAGGGGAAGAATCACTAGATTCTACTCCTGAAATCATTCTTGCACTATATGTTAACTTGGATATAAATTAAAAAATAAATCAATCAAAACTAGAAGGATCTTATTTAAAAACAAAAACCAAAAAACCACCTCATTTTAAGGTATGATATATTCCATACCAGTAAAAGATTTAATGGTAAGAAAGCAATTTTCATGGAGGAACCCATCAGAATCACTTGTCATGAGAAATACTCTTTCCAAATTATACAGATTCCCACAGATTATGGCAGATACTCCCCCAGGTAATTTACAGGTGGTGGGGTGAAAACCATTGCTCTCGCGAGTATAATATAAGGCAATGAATGACAGACTGTCCGTACACTGCAGGGAAAAAACACTGAGTGCCAACTGTTTTAACAGACCAAGAATATGGGGAAACTAAGGAAGAGAATGTAGACTGGACTAAGGAATGGCCTAAAACAAAAGGAAACTCTCTTGCTCTCCTGTGTCTTACTTTTAATGAACAGATTTGCATTCTATATACTTCTAAGTCAGGCAGAAATGGAGTACCTGTTGAGTCTATTTACTTCCTATGTACAAAACCACACCCCCAAAGTTCAGCATCATTCAGCCCTACGCCCACTACAGAGGCTTAATGCCATAGAGTACATTTTGTGTTTTAAATGTTTATCTATATAGAAGTTTATCTAACATATAATTTCGTTTCCCAATTCCTCAATTCAGAGGAAATTTGCTACCATAATTAAGCATCTAATATTCAACATGACAATGAAGGTTTGTTCCTGCCACTAGTTAATAATGGTTTTTATGTTTTCACAAAAAAACTAAAAAGCAAAGAATTAACTCCTATTACTAATAAGGTAGTTATGCGTATACATGCATAGAACACAAGAAACAGTCAGATTGTTACCTCTTTCGAGTGGAACTGAGAGGAGCTTTATAATTTAAACAAGGAGCATGTATTACTTTAAAAGAATCCATCCATAAAACTCTTAACTCCTACGAGAGGTATCCACAGCCCGAACTTAAGTTTAATTAACATTCTGACCACTTCCTCCTCTGACTTAAAACTTTCCAATTTAGTAGACTCTAATCTACACAAGCTGGCTGGCAATCCATCTAACAATCTAATCTAGTATAAAATAGTAAATCAGTCTAACAGCTAAAGGTCCATAGTAGTTCTCTCCTTTCTCTCACATCCCTAACCTCTCAACAACCACGTTTCCAAAAAGTTGGGCAAGAAAAAAACGCAAACATATGTAAACATTCTCACATGTTCTATAGCATCCGTCTGTCCATCACTATATTCTCGATACTGTCCAAGCATCTGGTCTACCTGTTGCAGGTTCCGACTGGTGTCCTTAAAAAAGAAAATGGATTTTAGTAATTTTTCCAAACAATGTTTTTCTCATTCTTACTATTATGTCAAACAGTGAAGTCAGTCATTTGTGAAAGGTACAATTTATATCATACTTAAGTTGGATATTAATATACAGAACTTTTTAGTATCAAATAAATCATATAAAATCACTGAGAAACTCAAGTCCATCCACAGTTTACTTGTGTGAAATCTGAAGTACATAATTTAAATCTTTATCCAACATTCCATAATAAGTGAGGAACAGAATCCTAATTTGAAAAGACTACCTCAACTACCTCAACTAATTCACACCTCCTTTATAGAAAAGAAATCATGAGAGATCAAACCTAGTAGATTGTATATAAGAGAAGCAAATCATTAGGATCAAGGTTATTTTAATTATTACTTCACTGTGGAACTTGATTAGGAGGGGGGAAAAAAGTATCCTTTAACCTTTAGCTATAAACAACAAATTTAGTTCTAATCTCAACAAAAATGGTTTCCACCCAACTGTGCTAGATTTTACCTCAGAGATTAATGGAGGCATTACTGTCAGAAAGATATACCTACTAATGTGTCTCATTGGTGGGAAAGTACAAGGATTTGTACTCCAAAAATCCAATGTTATATTAGTTTACATAAGTTTAAAAAGAGCCTTCTGAGTTTTGAATCAAATTATGGCCTCTCCACCAGAAATTAGCCTCTTCTCACTAGGAATACTAACCCAGGGGCACCTGGGTGGCTCAGTCAGTTAAGCATCCGACTTCAGCTCAGGTCATGATCTTGTGGTTCACAAGTTTGAGTCCTGTGTTGGGCTCTGTGCTGACAGCTCAGAGCCTGGAGCCTGCTTTAGATTCTCTGTGTCTCTCTCTCTCTCTCTCTCTCTCTCTCAGCTTTGGATTCTTTCTTTCTCTTTCTCTCTCCCTCCCTCCCCTGTTCAAGCTCTGTCTCTCTTTCTCTCAAAAATAAACAAACATCAAAATGATTAAAAAAAAAAAAAAAACCTAACCCAAAGCAATTAAAAGCCCAAATCCAAGCATACCCAGGCGAAGCAAAAATAAGAGATTAAGGGGTAGGGAAAAAACTCCATTCCTGAGTTTTCTTCCTACCTCGGCCCCGGCATGGCTATGTTACCCTTCCCCCATCTCTTTTCCCAAGCCCTTTCTACATAAAGGATATGTACTGCCTCCACTCAAACTTACAAACACTGCTAAAAGTTAGCCTCTGAATAAAAATGACATCTCAATATTATTCATCCATGAATAATCTGCCTAGTCAAAAAATGAGCAACTACTCTCAAAGGCACATGACCCCAAGACGCTAAACGGTGGTACTTGCTACTCCTTTCACTCCCACACACTTGATTTGGACACACTGCCTCATCCCCCAAAGCTTCCACAACCTATCACGTACTTCAAGTATCTTTACTGACTATGTTAGGCATCGTAAGACATTCAAGTCCTAATCCTTGGAACTTGTGTATTTGTAACCCTCCATGGCAACAGAAATTTTGTAGATATGATAGACATCTCAAGTTAAGGACCTGGAAATGGGAATATTATCCTGGATTGTTGGACGAACCCAATGTAATCACAAGTGTCCTTAAGAGTAGAAGAGGGAAGCAGAAGAGTGGTCAGAGGGATGTGACAGGAGAACTCAACCCCTCCTTGCTGGCTTTGAAGATGAAGGAAGAGGATCCCCCAAAAATGTGAGCAGCCCCTGGAAGCTGGAAAAGGCAAAGAAATAGATATTCCCATGAGCCTCCAGAAAGGAATGTAGCGCTATTGAATCCTGATTTGGGTCCAATGAGACCAGCGTTGGATTCTGATGTACAGAACTCTAAGAAAATAACTTTGGTATTTTAACTATTAATTACAATTATAAATTATAGGTCACTATTTAATTATGTAATTAATTTCGTGGTGGTTTGTTATGGTAGCAAAAAACTAATACACTGACCTAACTACTTCTCAGTTTAAACTACTGAAAATCTATTAAATACAACCACTGTTAAACTAACCTGTAAAGTACTTGTTATAGTGTTGACCTTCTCGGTGACGCCTACCGTAGGACGACTTAGACTTTCCCTGTACGTTGACCTGGCAGTCCATCGACAAAATCGGTCACGAGAGCGAAAGTGTTCTGACTCGCTGGAGGATTCTGCCATTGGTGTACACAGTCCTTAAAATAAACCCAGGTCAAGGTCAATAAAATAGTAAAGAGCATGGATTTATGAGATTAAATTAACTATCTGCATTTTGATCTTAAGTATTTATTACGTTAGTCCTCTGGCATATCACAATTTCTAAACATGTAGCCTCAAACACAAGTCATTTCCCCATGTAATTTTCTCCTTCGCTTTTTCCTTTTGAAGAGAACAATTCCTCAGATATGATTTTAGTCATGTCTACAACTCCAAATAATAATATTCTCATAAATATAATGATAATAATAATATTCCCTTAGTTTTGTGCAATGCTTCCAAAGTTTAAAACCACTTTCACCTACAGTATCTCATGTCATTCATCTTACTAACAACATGGCAAGGTAAAAGGGACTGGTAGATTGGCATCTCTACAATTGAAAAAAAGCACTAAGCTAGGACTTGCAAGTCTCAATATTAGTCTGAAGTCCGTTCTACCAAGTTGTAAGAACATGTGTTATCTTTAAACAAAAATACTTTAAACACTCTCAGAATGACCTAACATAAGAAAACCCTAGTCAGTATACAATGAACAGTCATGCACCTTAATTTATTTTTTTAAGATTTTATTTTTAAGTAATCTCTACACCCAGCATGGGTCTCAAACTCACAACCCTGAGATCAAGAGTTGCCTGCTCTACTAACTGAGTCAGCCAGGCACCCCTCATGAACCTTAATTTAAAATGGTGAATTAAATGCTATAACAGAGGTACAAATTCCATAGTAACAAGTATGTGAGAAGATGACATCTTCAACGTCTCCACCAAAAGAGAAAGCCAAATATCCTGAGTGTAGTTTCATCAGCAGAAAATTCCTAAATATGCTTTCTTCCCATCCTTATCTCAATTTTTGATTTAATGCAAAAGAAAGTCATTTCATGCATGACAATCTCAAAAGTTTCAACAAATCTTTTGCAGAATTTAAAGAAAAAAAATATTTGGGACAGAGAAGCATCAGAGAAAACCCACTGATCAAAAGTGGAAGTTTGTTAAGTGTTCTAATAATTTCATTTTTTGCTTAATGCAGGGTTAACAATCTTTAACATGGTTATAATCTTTCTGAACCCTATATGGCCATTTTCTGGTTTATTAAATACAGTGTAATGAAACCTTTTGTTAATGATGTAGAACACTCTGGACTTTTTGGATCTTTATTCTGAATGCACCTGGGAAGTATGTATACAACAAGTGAAAACACTGGGGTATCTGAATTTAACTTTAAACAGAAAACCTTAGCATTAAATAAAATTAAGAACATGAACTAAATTAAGTGTAACTGTCATTTAATACAAAAGAAAAAGACCTCTCACATACCCCTGCTAGGGATTACATATTTTTTAATAACAGAAAAGCACA
The DNA here is from genome assembly GCF_006229205.1 of Suricata suricatta. Taxonomy (NCBI): domain Eukaryota; kingdom Metazoa; phylum Chordata; class Mammalia; order Carnivora; family Herpestidae; genus Suricata; species Suricata suricatta. The sequence goes on along the minus strand of NC_043708.1, from coordinate 20,775,219 downwards.
CTTTCCAGCATGAATTTCACTGGTACACACACACACACACACAGACACACACACACACACACACACACACAGTCTTCAACTATTAATTTCCATTACTTTGAGCAATAAAAGATGTTCAAACTCCTGCCTCTGATGGAACTCCTGTAGAGATACCAAGATTTAAGATGAGACTGATCTGAGAATTCTGCGGGACTTTTGTTTATATAAAATATGAAACATTCAGCAACCATCTAAGCACTCGAATTATACATAAGTGTCATAAACGTTAAACGAAGAGACGTTAGAGAATCCCTAATAAAAACAGAAATCAGATCGCTTTCATTGTTGATAAAAACTGAGCACTCTCTTCAACTATTGACAACTCACAAGGTCAAACATGAGCGAGCCCCTACCCTGAGTGTCACAACACAAGAGGCAGCCGTGGTGGCAGAGTTCCAACCTTATCAAAAGATGCCCGTGTCTCATCAGCCAACACGAGTCCCCAGACACAGAGTTGACGGAGGGAAGGAGAAACAAAAGAGAAAAAAGTGGCCACTAGAACTGGCAAGAAGCTCATGCCAGCCACATCGTCAGAACCTGGAGGGACTATATGGAGAGCCATTAAAATAGTTCCCAAGACCCCTTAGTATAACTGACTAAAGAAGAAAAGTACAATGCAGTAAGTGCCAATTACATAGTTCATTGACCATTAAGACTATATTATTTTATAATTAAAAACTTAATTTTTAAAAAATATTGTATATCCTACTATCAATGCTGTTAATGAGACTTGACCAGGCCTCTGAAAATCTTCCCCCCGGTTAAACTGTACCCAGATTATTTGGTTTACTCCACGTTGATAAAAGCATATTGAGAATGGTCACATAACTAAAGTGTATGCATGTCCATTTAATTAATTAAAAAAAACCGTTCTACCTAACTAATCTAAAATGTAAATTAAACGATGAGATGCTCTTCTAGCCTATTAAATTGTTTTCTGTTAAATAATAATGTCTATGGCTCGTCAGGTTGGGAGGGGGAAAAGCATCCCTCTACTGTCAAAATGGAGATGTGTAAATTGATATAACTTGTCTGGATATAACCAGGCAGTATGGATCAAGAGCAGTTCGTAGCTATAACCTACTAACTACATTTCCAAAAATTTCACTTAACAAAATCATCTGGAATACATAAAGAATTTATATTTGTGGATATTTACTGGGAAGTTATAATAGAGGGAAAATAAAAACTTAAATTTCAAACTACAAAAGAATGGTTAAAATACGGTACCTCTCATGCAATGAAACAGTAGACAGATACTAAAAAGTCTGTTTCCGGAGACATTTAGTAGCAATTGCAAGGCTAAAAGTATGAATCCCAATTCTGTCATATGCATTATATGTTGTCTGTATGTGAATATAAATTGCCAGTAAACAAATTTAAAGGAGAGGAAAAGGCAACAATAAAAGGGGAAGAAAATACAGCAAAAGTGTATTTACCATCCAGCAGTTATATACAATCAATTTCTATCTTTTTAAGCATTCTTGACCTGCATCTGCCGAAGTAGGGTCATGTCACTAGTCCTCACCACCTGAGGAGTTCCAGAGATGGGATCATGATGCCAGTCTCCACTGTTCCACACTGTGCAATACCAGCTGACCAAAGAAACCACTTACCATCAGTTTATGAGCTAAGAGAATAATTTTTTTAATTATATGATTCCACCTTTGCAATTTTGCTGAGAGTCATTAGATTCAAAAACAGACTCTCATAAAGAAGCCTACTAAATACTAGAATAAACTTAAAAGTTGAAGGACTACATGAAGGTATACTAATGTGCACTGACAGCTTATGCAATCACACTCTGCATCGGGGAAAAATGGTTTGTGAATGAATTTTTCATTGCAATTACAATCTGAAGCCCAAAGAAAAACTACTGACTATTAGAAGAACATCAATGAATACTCAAGAAAACTCATCATCATTAGGGTGAATGTTTAAAAGAAGAAAATTCAGTTGGGCTAGAACTCCATTCTCATCATCATAAGAAATTTGGGCATAACATTTGTTGACAGAAACAAAGAGTGGCTAAAATTGAAGAATGACTGAAGAACTCTTTCAAGAACCAGTTATTTATTTACTTAATTATTTTTAAAGAACAATTTAACGAAGTTGAATCACCTAAATCCCAGTTAAAAGTGAGAAAAACATTTCCTTCAACTGAAGAAAAAACAGTAAATGTTCTCTGCAGCTTACTACCACCTACTGGTACAACAAAATTTCTCACTGATGAGAAAGTGATAATGTGCAGGCTGTCTGCTTTTCAGATGCTGAGCTTTTTCCAAGACTAAAAACCTGAGGGGTGACCTTGGATGAAAGTCTCCAGAGTCCTAGAGAACACTCTCAGTCTGAAACCAGATGGTACAATTCTTAGAATAGTTTATTTAGCTGTTCCCAACACATCAGCATTTAAAGGCATAAATATTGTTGCTTCTGTCTTAATGAACCTTCTAAAGAAGACATACAGCCACCAGAGCAAGTAATGAACCCTCATCAATTCACTCCCACTGAGGATCTATCAAAAATAAATGTCCGTATGCAAACCTGAACACCAACCAGAGAGAGTAAAACTGCTTTCAACCCTGTAAGAGGATTGGCGGTGAATCTTTACGAACTCTCGTCCACCTCTTTTGTTATTTGACCTAAAGAGCCATCAGACTGTCTTCATTATAATGATGCACATTTGTATGTAGGAGAGTTATAATTTATTGATCCTCAAGTCTCTTTTCCTCAGAGCCAGTTTAAAACAATTAGGATTTGCAAGCTGTTCCATAAAAGATAAGCACCCAGCATCAGGGTGCTATTTCACAAAGGCTGACTGGTGCATGTTAAGTAGGCGATGGCTCCTGTGGCCTTCAAGTGCCTCAGCTGGCCTGTCCAAGGCAACTCTCCTCAATGTTCAAGGTAACGATGACGATATTTAAGAGTGCTGAGGGGAGGTAGGAAATGTCTTTTAAGCTTAATCACTAACCAAGTTCAAATTTTAGAAAGCACTTTTCACTGTTTCAATAGCTGTAGGACTTGAGAACTTTATTCCCTCCCTCAAGAGAAAAAGTAAACAAGCCAGCAGAAATTATCATGTACAATTATCAAGTTGTACACGTCTTCTTTATGCCAGTGATCCTTTGGAACTTCAAATCCTCAAAAGCTTTTGGTAAATTAAGCGAAGATCAACATCAACTGTCTAGTCCATCAGCCATTTAGTAGATAATGCAAGAAGACATAGGAAACAGAATCAAAGAGATGCAATAGATTCATGCATTCATCATTTACTGAATCACTACCTTAGACATGGAAGATGAAAGTAAATTAAAAAGTCACAATCCTTGAGGGGAGAAAAAGACTCATAAAAGTACCACACATGGTGAGCTAAGTTAATACGACAAAATTCTAGGGGAGTCGGGTAAGGATCCTTCCACTCATCTCGAAGGATGAGTAGAAGTTTGACAGATGGATGAGAAAAAGAAATGGGATCCAGTTAAAAACCATCTGTCTCTAAGGAAAAAAGAAGGTACAAATAAGCAAAGCTCTCACATTCCTTCACTGGGGCGTAAATTTAAAACTGTCTCTGGATAGTGCTGAAAGTCCCCCAGGGCCTGGGCAAGGAGCACAGTGCTGGTTAAATCATCTCCACTTAAGAACTTAGAGAATTAATATTTGTACACACACAATTTGATTTTTTTACTGTAAGTCCCACTTATTCCTGCATGTCCTCTCTCTCCCACACACACTCCCACACTCCTCTATCCCATGGGTGAGGCCAGGCAGACTCACGCCTAGGCTGCATTTTGCTCCCTTTATTCCAATACCTCCGAGTTTAAGGACAGAGTTCCAAGGACCAGTGCCCACCGAACAGGGGTATTTCTGGAAAAGGCCACATACCGTACTAAAGGACAGCTTACTCCAACATGGAGAAAAAAACACTAGGAGCTGCTCGGATAATTACATATGTACCAGTTGCTAAAAATCAGTACAGTTTTAAAAGAGACCAGTTACTTAATAACCCCCTCCCTGTTTCACAATCAAAGGCTACAGATATTTTAGAAATACACCCACACACCCTTCTAAAATTAACAGGGGTTTACAGAATTAAATAAAAAGTGAAACATGTCAAGATAAAACACAGCAAGTGACAACTCAAGAAAAACTCATGAGAGAAATAGATGCGAACGAACCCCAGATGGATTTATTACTTGTAATTAAACCCTAGTTTTGAACTTTTCCATTTGCCAGCCAAAAAATACTTCTTGCACTATCCCCAAAATGAAGTCCTCTGTGGGTAGAGACAACCTCTACTAACCGTCCAGACTGCTTCAGACTGGGCAAGTATCAGCACCGACCACGATGGAGCTAGCATCCCCAAGTTTCTGACGTCATTTTGTTTAAATGGGAGGATGTACTTAAACATAATGCTCGCTGTGTTATTTTATTGCTTTAATCGGAAAACAGAGACTTCCCATAAAAATTCCAATTTCCAGCCTCTTAAAAAATCCAAATATCTGTCAACACCGGCTGTGAGTTTCCCCATTGCAACATGGACGCGGTAGCTGCCCTGGAGTGAGGCACACCTTCCTATTTGCCCCAGTGCCCACTGGACCTGCTTCACACGGTGAGTGACCTCATTGGCCCCACTGAGCGGTTGTGCCTGCAACTTTAGTTTAGATGAAGAACCAAGACAAAGGAAGCCTACCAGTGTCGTTCCCTATTAAAAACAAGCAATTCAGTCATGAAGAATGAATCAAGGTTAAATGTTCAAAAGATAATACTCTCCTCTACAGACAAGAAGGCACACTGGGTAATACGACTTTGCTATTAGCCATCCCTACAGACGATAAAACCAGAAGGAAGTACTACTCCTGAGGTGAAGGACTGAAACTACTTGGAATGTTTTCCCACTTAGAATGTTTCCCAGTTGTACATACCAGAAAGTACTTTCAGAACAAGAATGTAGTACATTGCATAATTTGGCTCTAATTCATCCTTCCCCGTATATACTAGTCCTACTTATAGGTGGAGTTACCAGCCCAGGCCCCAGCAACTGGACTCAGCTATATGACTCGCTTTGGCCAGTAGGACTTTAGCTGACATGGCACAAGCAGGGGCTTGAAATGAGACGACGCACTGCAACGTGCTCTCTTGCAATGCTCCCATCACCAGGATGTGCCCAGGCTGCGGTGCTGGGAGGTGTGGGATCCACCATTGACCAGTGGCTTCCAGCTTAGCTCAGCCAGCTGGGCACAGACAAATCAAGGAGTTACAGATGATTAGCAGGCAGCTTAGCTAACCCATCGCATAAGCAATAAACACGTATTGCTGTCTGTCTCCGGTTATGATCTGCTGTGTGGCAAGAGCTAATCTAGCTGAAAAATATAGTTTGCTAATAAATCATTTGATTTAGTTCAGAGGATGGTTAATTTCCTGAAGTTTCTTTTCAAGCCTCCTCTCCTTCAGAAAACAAGCGGATTTCAGATTGTCTTCTAATGGTGGAAGAAAGAAAACAGATTCAAATTAGGATGCACAAAGTAAGCCTAAGCAGTTGATGAGACAAGTGACAGGCTAGCAATTTTTGAGAAAAAAAAAAACTAAATGATCATAAATAGCAGTTGGGGATATTTGTTCTCTGTAGAACATTAAGTTTTTTGAAAGAAACCAGCAATTTCCTAAGTATATTGTAAAGTACATTTGTTCTCTTCCTCCTAGTTTTTAAAGTATAAACAGAAACTCCTCTTGACTTTCCTAGGGAACTAACCAATTTTAAGAAAGGAAAATATTTCTTATTCCTATGGTTCCTTAAATTTGCATATTGCTATATGGCTTACAAAGCACTTTTTAGTCTTTTCTCTTTTGATCTCCATTTCAATCCTGTAAAGTTGGTGTATTACAACCCTTTCCTTTTGCTGCTAAAGAAAAAGAGCTAAAATACTGGTCTACGATGGCTTTGCTAAAAATTTGCAATAATAGAACTTGTGACTGTAGGTGCTTTCTCCACTGCATTCTATACATAAAACATTAAGTAAATTCCAAGTACACTGCCCAATCATTCAAATGTTTTCTTTGTCCTCCCCTGCTCTGTTTCTTATGATCCATCCTCCCCCTCTCCTCTGCACTTAAGGCCAGAATATTCCATATGTTTTTGTTTGCTTAAAGATTTATATAGTGATTATAATAAAGTATTAAATACTTAAATCTGCCATAAATCCAATTTATAGATTTATATTTACATCTATTTTAAGATGTATTTTAAATAATCCTTTCTCTTTTTAAGAATATTAACAACTGAGCACCGGGGTGGCTCAGTCAGTTAAGAGTCTGATGGCTCAGGTCATGATCTTGCAGTCCATGAGTTCGAGTCCCAGATCAGGCTCCACGCTGACAGTGCAGAGCCTGCTTAGGATTCTGTCTTCCCCTCTCTCTTTTTGCCCCTCCCCCACTTGCACTCTCTTGTGTTCTCAAAATAAACAAACTTAATAAAATTTTAAAAGGATATTTACAACCCACTTCAGACAGAAAAGCACACCTATTTTTCCAGAAACCATATCCTAAAACCTTAAATTTTTTTAAAAAAGCATTCTCTTTACGGTGTGTATGTATTTTCCATTTCTCTTTTTCTGCCACTCTTTCTCAATCCCCATATTTCTTTCTTGCCCCCATTCTTTTTTTTACTTTGCATCTTTAGATCTTTCCTTTAACTCTTCAATAATTAAAAAAACTAGAATATATCTTTATTGTACTTATTGATATGATAATTTAAGAGTTTGGTATTTATTCTTAATTTTAAAGTGGATAAAGAAGGCTTCTGGTGGGCTTCTGGTGGATTGATTTTGTATCCTGCAACTTTACTGAATTCATTGATCAGTTCTAGGCTTCTGAAGCCTTCTAGAACTGATTGCATGAAAAACCATTAAATACCTAGGAGTAAACCTAACCAAGGATGTAAAAGACCTATATGATGAAAACTATAGAAAACTTATGAAAGAGAT
>NC_043708.1:20746727-20768100 GCF_006229205.1 Suricata suricatta | reverse complement strand
CATCCAGATGGCCTACAGGCACAAGAAGTGATGCTCAACATCACTCATCATCAGGGAAACACAAATCAAAACCACACTGAGATACCACCTCACACCAGTCAGAGTGGCTAAAATGAACAAATCAAGAGACTATAGATGCTGGCGAGGGTGTGGAGAGACGGGCACCCTCCTACACGGTTGGTAGGAATGTAAACTGGTGCAGCCGCTCTGGAAAACAGTGTGGAGGTTCCTCAAAAAACTATCCATAGAACTCCCTTATGACCCAGCAATAGCATGCTAGGGATTTACCCAAGAGATACAGAAATGCTGATGCAAAGGAGCACATGTACCCCAGTGTTCATAGCAGCAATGTCAAATATAGCCAAAACATGGAAAAAGCCTAAATGTTCATCACCTGATGAGTGGATCAGGAAGATGTGGTATATATACACAATGGAGTACTACGTGGCAATGAGAAAGAATGACATATGGCCATTTGTAGGAAAGTGGATGGACCTCGAGGGTGTCATGCTAAGTGAAATAAGTCAGGCAGAGAAGGACAGAAACCATATGTTTGCACTCATAGGTCTAACAGGAAAACAGGAGAAACCTAATGGAGGACCAGGGGGAGGGGAAGAGGGAAAGAGAGTTGGGGAGAGAGAGGGACGCAAAACTTGAGAGACTACTGAATACTGAAAATGAACTGAGAGTTGATGGGGAGGAGGAGGGGGAAAAGAGGTGGTGGTGATGGAGGAGGGCACTTGTGGGGAAGAGCACTGGGTGTTATATGGAAACCAATTTGACAATAAACTGTTTTAAAAAAAAGAAAAAAGAAACAAAAAAATCAAAACCACACTGAGATACCACCTCACACTAGAGCCTGCTTCAGATTCCCTCTCTGTCGGCCCCTCCCCTGATCATGCTTTGTCTCCCTCTGCCTCTCAAGAATAAATGTTGGGAAAAAAAATTTTTTTTAAAGCTCAATTTCAAAATCCTTCAAGAAACAACAGTTGAGATAATATTAATGCCGAATAACTAATGCTTTCACATAACCCTACAAACTATTATTGTTCTCATGATATACTGATAAAAGGCTTAAAGAAACTAAGAACAAAGTATCCAAGGTCATACAGCTACCAGGGTGTAGAGCTGAGTCTCGAACCTTTCTCCAAAGCCCAAGATTCCGAGCTACCCCTTCTCTTCACCAGCGGCACCACTCAGATTCCAGGACTTTTCTCGACTCATTCCTATCTACCAACATGGTTTCTCTCACTGGAAAGTCCATTCCAACTTTTTTTTTAGTTTATTTATTTTTGAGACAGAGACAGAAACCGAGCAGGGGAGGAGCAGAGAGAGACACATACACGGAATCTGAAACAGCCCTGATGCAGGGCTCGAACCCACAAACCATGAGATCATGACCTGAGCTGAAGTCGGATGCCCAACCAACTGAGCCACCCGGGTGCCCCCCAACTTTCACTAACACTCCATTGCCCATGGAAGATTGAGTCTAGGTTCTTGAATTCAAGAATTCAGGAATTCAAGGCCTCAGCGTGGCCACCCTCCTCTCCAACAAAGCAACCATAAAAAACATAACACCCACATTCAGCTGCTGTTACACCAGCTCTCCCACCACTTTCCTCCCTCAGCAAGGTCACTGGCTCTGTCTACAACACCGTCTGCTGTCCACTGTCGCCACGTAGTTAAATTCCACTCCTCGTTCCAGGCGTAGCACAGATAATATAATCTCACCGAAGGCTTCCATCTCAAGCCAGAAGTGATCTGTCCTTCCTCTGCATTCTTATACCTCTTTAATCATAACAAGACACTAAACATGTCCATAAAATGTAATTATTTGTGACACAGAATTTTTTTTTTTAATTCTTTGAATAGGTCATACTCATTTCACTGCCAGATTCACAGCCTAGAACATTCTTTTCACTCCTTTTCCCTTGGCGAACTCTTAACATTTTTCTTCAAATCTCAGTTCACAGGAAACCTCCCTTAAGAAGCTTTCCTTCACTGCTCCCACCCAACTCTGGGCCAAGTGCCCACAGGGGATACGACCTCGTTACAGCCGACACATGAACTAGCTGTTTCCTTGTCTGTTCCCTCAGTAGACTCTGAATCTCAACAGAGACTCCATTTATTTTGTTCATGGTTGTATGTCAATAGTGCTGGGCATGTAGTTGGAACATTTTTAAAAGAATTTACAGGTAAATTTTGCTTATTATCCTAATTGAATAATCCAGAGACAAATTTCAAAGTACAGGCCCTTGCAAACAGCAAGTACTAATTAAATAATTGTTGCATGAAATAATTCTATGGTAGGTAAATGGCTTAGACTAATTATCTTAAGCCTTCAAACAATACGGATTCAAGTGAAAAACAGTATCAATACTTGATAATCTATCTAAACAAGGATAAACATTTGAAGTTGACTTGAATATGTGTGTGAAAACTTATAACTGAATCAAAACTAGAAGGTTCCTGGGGCCCTGGGGTGGCTCAGTTGGTTAAGTGTCCGACTTCCACTCAAGTCATGATCTCACAGTTCATGAATTTGAGCTCTGTCCCTGGCTCTGTGCTGCCAGCTCAGACCCTGAAGCCTGCTTAGGATTCTGTGTCTCCCTTTCTCTCTGCCTCTCCCCACCTCACACTCTGTCTCTCTCTCTCTCCCTCTCAAAAGTAAGCAAATATTAAAAAAATTTTTTTAATTTAAAAACTAGAGGGTTTCCTTGACTTACAAAATCACTTTATTGTTGTCATTTGCACCTGCATTCCTCAATTCCTCAGTTATTTATCTGTACTACAGAGCTCTGAACTCCAAATTACCTAGGCTCTTTATCTCTGGGTCCATTCTCAGTACTGTTTCAATGTACCAACTTCCACCTACCCATTTTTGCCATTTTAAAGCCTTTGCACTCACACCACAAGCTTTTCCCTTCCTTCTAGGCTCCATAAAATTTGCCTATCTCTTCTTCCTTTAAAATACTAATCATAGGTCACTTTTTCAGTGACATCATTCTCATTCAGAAAAGCTTAGTTTAAGGGAGCCTGGGAGGCTCAACTGGTTAAGTGTCCGAGTTCAGCTCAGGTCATGATCTCGCAGTTCTTCGTGGGTTCAAGCCCCACGTCAGGCTCTGTGCTAACGGCTAGCTCAGACCTTGGAGCTTGCTTCAGATTCTATGTTTCTCTTTCTGTCCCTCTCTCTCTCTCTCAAAAATAAATAAAACATTAAAAAAAATTTTTTAAAGAAAAGCTTAGTTTAGGGTTTGCCTGTAATTCACTCATCCACTCATCCATGAGCACTTACATAGCAACAGCTATGCACAGGGAAGACTCTAACTGTTCATCAGCTAACCAGATTCATGTCACCACAAATACTCCTCCTATCTCCCAAACAGTCTAAGTACCAGCATTGTACAGATCTACATTAAGAGTTACAAAAATTTCAGGGGTGCCTGGGTGGCTCAGTCATAGACGCATTCAACTCTTGATTTTGGCTCAGGTCATGATCCCACAGTGTGTGAGTTTGAGCCTTGTGTTGGGCTCTGCACTGACGGCGTGGAGCCTGCTTGGGCTACTCTTTCTCCCTTTCACTCTCTCTTAAAATAAATAAATAAATAAACAAACTTAAAAAAGAAAAAGAGTTATAAGAATTTCAGAGAGGTATGTAAAGCCTGATCAGCCTCTTAGGACCACTCATAATCATTAATAACAAGACACCAGAAACATAGTTAAAAATCTAAAGGATAGGGGTGCCTGGGTGGCTTGGTTGAATTAAGCATTCAACTCTCGATTTCAGCTCAGGTCATGATCTCACTGTAGTGACATTAAGCCTCTGGTCCAGCTCTGCCTAGGCACAGAGTCTGCTTGAGATTCTCTCTCTCCCTCTCCTTCTCCCCTACTCTCTCAAAAAATAAAAATTAAAACAGAACAATATAGTTGTAAAGAATACAAAGGATACGTAAACAGGCAATTCACGGAACACATAGAGCTCTAACAAGCATACAACATATTTTATTTCACTAATAACTGCAAATTGAAATGATAAAATCAGATTCTCCTTTCTCTGTTTTGCATAAATGAAAAAGAGCCTTGGCACAGTACCGCTAACTGTCAGAGCATTAACTAAAACAGCTTCTCTAGAAAACAACTGGCAAACAACTAAAAATAAGTATTATGCATCTAGATCCTATAGATCTATCTAATATGCATATGGATTCTACATCTATAGATATTATTCCAGGAAAACAAAAGAAGTTAAATGTACACATTTTACCTGTAGGTGTACATATAATTTTACTGCAGAATTATTTATATTAGTAAAAAAATTAAAAAAACAAATAATGCAGCAAATGTATCTAATCATTGGGATATTGGTAGCAGTTAAAACCTACAAGGTAGAATTTTATGTACTGATATGTAACATTAACAAGAAAGGAAAAAACACACTGTAGCATAGTTATGAATATACTGAAAACATTTCCTAGTACAGTCAACCTAGTGACAATACTATATGAATAACAATGAACTGTAGATCATTTGCATATGACTCCCAGATGCATCAAGACTGCAGTTGAGAATTTCTGGCGTAGATTATCCTAGCAGGCCCTTCCTTCTAGCTCTAAAATTCTTTTTTTTTTTTTTTTTAACATTTATTTATTTTTGAGAGAGAGACACAGAGCATGAGCAGGGGAGGGTCAGAGAGAGAGGGAGACACAGAATCAGAAACAGGCTCCAGGCTCTGAGCTGTCAGCATAGAGCCCGACATGGGGCTCGAACCCACAAACTGTGAGATCATGACCTGAGCTGAAGTCAGCCACTTAACCGACTGAGCCACCCAGGTGCCCCTAAAATTCTTTAAATCTAAGGATTCTGTACAACACAGATCTCGGACGCAGTGTTACTGCAAGGTCTCAGTGGATCTCCCCTACATGTTTAAGTGCCCTTTATCAAAATGCAACATGATAATGTTAAAAAAGTGTCCAGTATTTTAAATCTATGTTGCAAAACTTGAGTTTTTAACACTATACCCTTGATTATCGATTCGTGTGGAATGTTGAATATGCATACTCTACAGAAATCACAAATTATAACTACCTCTTACCTCAATAATGTAAAGAACATGATACCTTTAAAAAACTGAAAAAGCTAACAAAACCCCTTGAACATAAAGAGACAAAAAACAGGGGCGCCTGGGCGGCTCAGTTGGTTGAGCCTCTGGCTTCGGCTCAGGTCAGATCTCACATTTGTGGGTTCGAGCCCCGCATCAGGCTCTGTGCTGACAGCTAGCTCAGAGCCTGGAGCCTGCTTCGGATTCTGTGTCTCCTTCTCTCTCTGCCCCTCCCCCTCTCATGCTCTGTCTCTCTGTATCAAAAATAAATAAAACATTAAAAAAATTAAAAAAAAAAAAAAGAGAGACAAAAAACAGTAAACATTGCTTATATGCTGTATCTAATCTAAAAACGCTAACTCTAAATCAATCTGCCTACAGAGCAATCACAAACATCAGTGGGGCCTCTTCATAGTGGGCAGGACTGGGACTGGGAATTAACACATCTGGAGATGAAGATCACTCTTTTGGCTCCAGATACCAAGAAAGTAAAAAAAAAATCTATATGAACCTCAACTGCTTCATTTGCAAAATGATTAATAAGCATAACCGAAGTGTCATAGAGATAAAATGCAAAAGGTACCTACTACAACATCTGGGACAAAACAGGTTCTCAAGTACTGGTCAAACCGAAACAGGCGCCACTGTTGCTTTTGTTAAGGTATCTAGTCTGTTCCCCTGAATTTTTGTAACATCAAATCCATTTTGTTCATCTGCATTTTGTAACACCCCTTTCACAACCATCCTATTTTATCATTACACTACATATAAGAAAGGAAGTTCTTGTCCTCCTACAAGTCCACGGGTTGAAATACACTTATCCACCACATGCAAAAACTCTGTTAACACAGAAACTCAGGGAGAAAACATACTTACAAAGCACACCCTGAAAACTCCGTGTTGTTCTCCTCTGAGCTCAGTGCTCTTCTTTGGCACGTATGTCTGCCTCCTATCATCTCTTCATGAGCTTCAGGGCAAAAGGCCTGGTCAAGTAGATGATCTTCCGTTGCCCTACACCTTCAGATAAATGAAACCACCTACAGATAAATGAAACAAGAGGGTAAAACACACCTACAATCTTATTTTTTTTATATAAAATCCATGATCAAAATAAGCTCACCCTCACTACACACAATTTACTGCATATCAGAGAACAGACAACAGTACCCTTGGATCATGCATAAAAAGCCCCAGGGAACTCACAAGAATGCTTCACATCCAAGTGCCCAGCCAGCATAGTCTTCACTGTTTACTTCCACTCGTGCCTGGTCACCCCCTTGGGCTAGTGAGGGTGAACTGTAGCCCAAGTCTGGCCAAAAGTACTGTTCCTGAGCAGATCTATTAATGGGTAAACTAACTAAGGCAGGTAACGAAATTAACATGCGACTTCTGAATTTAATGGCTCAGTTGTGTTTCAGACGAAATCGGGCGCGTTCAGGGTGGTATGGCCGTAGACGGCTCAGCTGTATTTCTAAAGCCAGGAAGGAACTATCTGCGAGCGCTCCTAAAAGAAATATTTTAAAAGCTGCCCAATTCGTCCCACACTTAGTATTGCAAATCAGGAAGTAAAATGCCTTTGGTTGTAGGAAAGAGCTATGGACAGAAATATCTTCAATTCTTTGTGACTGCTTTCAAAGTAACCAGCAAAAACCCATCTAGTTATTCTGGTAATTGGTCACTGTCTACCAAAAAAAAAAAAAAAAAAAAAAAAAAAAAAAGTATTGTTGGAAAAGCTAAATCAAAATAAACTGTTAGAGGGTTCAAAATGACCCAGATCATGCAATGACAAAGAGGAGAGGCTGAGATGACACAGGTATGATGCACAATTCACTTTTCTAACAGAGCAAACTTCCCCAGTGAGTTATACCAAGAACCCAAATTTTCTGTGCCCATATGAAATGGCTGAAGTTTTAATCTTATGTCTGTGCTGCCAATACAGTAGTTGCTGGTCACATGTAGCTACTGAGCTCTTAAAACCTGGCCAGTATGAAATGACACGTGTTGTACGTGTAAAATACATAAAAGAATGTGAAGACTTAATGCCGTTAAAAAAGTTTTGAGACTATAAAACATCTCAATAAATTTAACATTGACTACATGTTAAAATGAAAACGTTTTGGATATACCATGCTAAATAAATTCTTCAAATTAATCTCACCAGTTTCTTTTTACTTGTCTAGCGTGGGCACCAGAAATTTTAAACTGGTGAGTGGCTCACAGTTTATTTCTATTACACAGCACAGAGCTGCATAATTAATGAAATAAATTAATAACAAATACTAAGCGCTTCTGCTCTATCAGGTCCCGTGTTACGTACTCCACACAATACTAAGAACAGCTGCAACCTGGTTTTACAAGACGACTGCTAAGTGACTGAGCTTCATCAAACCAATAAAGGACGAGGCTGGAATTCAATGTCAGCCTTCCTGCGAAGTAACTCAAATAAGGGACTGTTAACAGCTAACTGAGGCAACTTCCTTGATAGCCTAGGAAAGCAGGTCACTGATACAGTGTTCCCAAGGGTAGCAAACTTCTGGTAACCACAGAACAGGCACAGAAACGTCAAGTTATATCCCAGGCAAAGTGAACACCAGAATGACCCTATCAGCCTTGACAGCTCAGGCTTCGCAGCTGCTAACAACGAAACTAACTTGCTCCAAAAAAAAAAAAAAAAAAAAAAAAAAAAAAAGCATAGGTAGTTCAAATTCCCTGGTTCACTTGGCCAGGACCTGTGGACACTCATGCTGAAGGAAGGGGCGACGGGATACCAGGCACGCTGTCTCCCCCGGCCCTGGCAACACTCCACCCATCCAAGGCCCCACCCCAGATTTCCGCGGAGCTTTTGTCTCTCCCCCCACGCCCCCGCCGCTCCCCCCTTCCCGGGATCAGGGGAAGTGGGACCTAAAACGTCTAAAATAGGATAAGGAAGTAGTAAAGAAAGGGCGAGGGGGCATTTGGGGGCAGGTACCTGAGATAGAAGAGGACCCTAGGTCCTTAAAGCCGGATCATCGCCGAGGCCCCTCCCGGCTCCCACGGCCGCCAGCGACCCAGAAGGTGCAACTGACCTGACGCTGTGGCGCAACCGACTCTGCTCTCCCCAGACTCGCAGCTATGGCAACTTGAACTAGCCGCCCAGCCACAGCCAGGGAACAGGACCCCGCTGCTGCCGCTTGGCACTCTGGGAGTTGTAGTCCATCTTGATCTCAACAGCAAGGAGTCGTCAAGGGAGACAGGCCCTATGAGAAACTTCAAATCCCAGGATGCCATACGACTGGCCTTAGGGCGACTTCCCCGGAAGAAGCCGGATTAGCTGGCCTCAGTATCCCTGGGCGGCGCCCTCTTGCCCCTTTTTTTCTTTAAAGGGCCGGTGGCTTCTACGGGAAGCAAACACCTGACAGTGAATTAGCTGCCTTGGTCCTGACTGTAATTTAATCAAAAAAGTACAAAATACTCACTTAAAAAAAATAAGAAGAAATATTCAAAGCAGATGCAATAATGACAGACTCCGTTTCTTTTACTACTTTCAGAACAGGGAAGAGTAATTACCGGAAGTGAAATGTACAAATCCCCTTATTACCAGAGCCCAATGTCTTTTTACTAAGATTCACAAATTCTTAGAACTGGAGAGGAACAGAGAAGATTATCTAGTAAAACCCTTTAGGCCTAGAAAGAGTGAGTGACTTACCCAAGATCACATAGCTCATTAATGGCAAACCAAAAGTCTATAAGGCTGTCACTTCATGATTACTGCTACATTGGGTCTAGAGTGCCATCTCCTCAGTCATTCTAGAACATGAGACAGACGTATGCCACTCAGAGTAGTCGGTTTCAGCTGAGAAAAGGCAATAAAAAACTCAACAAAGAACTCAACTTTGGAAAAACTAAGAAGTGAAAATCAATTAGTCATGTAGAGCCTCTGCCAAAAAGACCATTGATCGTTTCCTCCTCAAGGCTTAAATCAAAATTACTTTATCTGTGAAAGCTTTCTTGGCTACCTCAAAAAGAGCTAGATCACATTAAATGCATGGTTTCCCTATTCTAATAATTTTTTACTGTAATTATCTATTTCCCAGTTGGTCTCTTCCATCAGACACAGCCTTTTAAAGGCAGGGTCCAAATTTTTTAAAAAATCAGTACCTCTCTTCTCAGCCCCTCCTCACTTCCCACAGTCCCTTCGTATCTCTTTCTCTCTCCCTTTCATACACAAAATCACAAATAATTAGCATACAAATTTGATATATTAGGATAACTCCAACATTTTCTCTGGCCAACATTGAGGGGTTTATTTCATAAACAGTATGAACATAAAATAATTCTTCTAGAAACTACCTATGTATTTTCATCTATCTTCAAGCTGTTTGCTCACAGTTGTATTCAAGAATACACTCCACCTGACACAGAGATTAAGCTAATTCAGGACAACCATAAAATTTCCCCATATTCATGCAGAAGCATAATTACTCCATTTATATGTTAAGATTTTAATTTTTCAAAACAATTACATTCATTCATTTAATTCAGCAAATGTATCCCATATCTTTCTAGCATCCAGACATTGTCTTAGACACTAAAAATGCAGTAAATATGAGGAGATAAACATGTTCCTCAAAGTGAAGAAACTTACTATTAAACAAATTTCTACAAATCTGAGTGATAAAGTACTGTGTAGGTTTCT
This sequence comes from Suricata suricatta, assembly GCF_006229205.1. Lineage (NCBI taxonomy): Eukaryota > Metazoa > Chordata > Mammalia > Carnivora > Herpestidae > Suricata > Suricata suricatta. The sequence continues at coordinate 20,758,327 of NC_043708.1, read as the reverse complement.
ATGCAGAGACATAAAATAGAAACTTTTTTAGGAAGTAATATCTGATCAAATTGGGGGAAGAATGACTACCAAAAAAGCTAATGTCAGCATTAACAAAAACTGTCCACTACCTCTCTTCACTGGTCCAACCATATTTAGAGAATAAATTAAATTCAGGAGACCCCATTTCTAAAGTGACATTTACAAAATAAAGCAAAATCGAAAAACACAACTGGGACTAGTGGGTGGAGAATCAAATTTAAGTTCATTACGACTAAGATATGTTAAAATACACTATTAAAGTTCAGCAACTTTTTGTCATGCAGTGTGTTCTCAATCCACAGATGTGACATCCAGAAAAAATGTAATGAAATCAGATCATAGAATCTTTCTTCTTCTTTGCAAGAGAGACAAAATAAGAAAACCAATAAAAAATATCTTACACAAATGTGTCATATAACTCTTCTAATCAGTATGACAGACACATGTTATGCAACCCCAAAATCACACTCAAATTCAATCACCTGTTTTTAAATTTGGAAAAACCCTCAAAGATTCTTGCCAGTAGTACCCTTCCTCTGCAAACTGTGTAAATACAAGTATAGAGTGATTACATGATGTATTGGTTTGCTAGTGACGTTATAATAAGATACTACAGAATGGAGGTTTAAAAAGCAGAGATTTCTTTCTCACAGTTTTAGAAGCTGCAAGTCCAAGAGCAAGTATCAGTAGGTGTAGGTTCTCCTGAAGCCTCTTTCCTAGGCTTAAAGGTAGCTGTCTTTTCTCTTTGTCCTTACGTGGCCTTTCTCCTTTGCAGGCAAGTACCTAATGCCTCTCCCTTTTCTTATGAAGACACCAGTTACTTTGGATAAGGGCCCCACCCTTAAAATGTCATTAAACCTTAATTACCTGCTTAAAGGCACTATATTCAAATATGGTAATATTGATGGTTAGGGCTTTAACATATGGGGCTGGGGAGAAAGGGAGACACAATTAGGCCCGTAACACATGATTTCCTCAAAATTGTACCTATTTACAATTAGTGTCATCAATGATCTTCCCACAACTCCATACCTTGATAAAAGTAGATGTGGCAGATATTTTTGACATACCTCGCCTATATCATCCCTTAACTAGGAATGATTCTACCCACAGTGTTGGGCCCCAAAGCCTCATTTATATTATACAAAGCTCCTTCTCTGACCGTGGCTATTTGGCCACTGGCTGAAACAATTTGGGCCAGTCAGTATCTTTATCCTTTGAGGGTTTGAAACTGGGACTCAAGCATCCAATTGGTTGCCTGAATAGTCTTGACGTGAGGGTACAAACTGAGGCTTTCTCAGTGAGGTGACCATCTTCATCTACATTCAAGGAGAAACTGAAAAATCAAATCTTCAGAGAAAGAGAGAAATGAGCAAATCAGCAAAAGTAAACCTTGCAGCCCTAGATGAATTAAGTCTAAGAGGAGAGAATCTTGCTTCCTGACAATTTCCAAGTTCCTGGCTTTAATCTCTTGCTATTTCCACTTACATTTCATGTACTTGTGTTCTGGGATGCATTAGAGTAAGCTGGAGATTCAAGACTCGGACCACTTGGGTTCAAATCTTAGCTGTAATACGTATCGGCTATGTCACCTCAAGCAAATATATTGAATCACTCTGTGTCTTCATGGAGATGATAAGAATAGTACCTAACATGTAATGCTGTTTTGAGAAAAAAAGAAATTAACGTATATGAAGCATTTTACCTAGTGCCTAGTCCACAGTAAGCACTCAATATATGTTGGCTGATGTATAACATGATCTCCCAAAACGTTAGTTCCATGTACATTGAAACTTTATTGTTTTGTTCTAGGTGCTTAGATCAAAGAATATACCTCGTTGCCTGCTGATGATTTCCCTCTTGAAGCTTAAGTTCTATTGACTGAAATCCAAAGACCCTAGACTGAGATGACATTGGTGAAGCCTAATTTGTCCAGTCCGTGAGATCTAAGACCCTACATTACATTAATTTTTTAGGCAGGTTCATCAGAATCGATTTTGAACCATACCAAACATTAAACATCTAAGTGGACTAATCAATAGAAGGTTCTGAAATGGGGCTAAGTCTGAAAGCACTGACAAGATCATCATACCCTAACTCACCTAGAATAAATAAGCATAGAAAAGGGAATGCATTTATTACATAAGAAGCTATTAAGTGACAGACAGAGGCTGTGCTATTTCAAGTAAAAGGGACAGAAGTTGTGTTTCTCCAATACCTTGAAAACTCAAACTACAGTGAAAGAGCAACAGCAAATTGATTATCTCCATGTGACAGGAAAATTTAAGTGAAATATTAACCAAAAATTTCCTCAGGTATTTTCTTTTTCCTCTTGGTTCTCCTCCAGCCTTCATTTCTGCTAGCTAAGCTGTTCTAGAGAAGGTATGTGACCACAGGAAGCAGAAAGGGAGAGGAAGAGGAGGAGAAAAAGAAGAAAAAGTATTCTTTTCTTGGCTTTTGAGCATTAAGCATCTACATCCTCAGATAAGACTGGTCATATAACTTGTGGGGCCCAGGGCAAAATGAAAATGTCAGGCCCTGTTCAAAGCGGATTCAGATTGTCAAAATGGGGTCAGCAGAGCCTTAAACCAAGAACACAGCCCTGTGAAACTGTACAGATCACCAATGGAACAGAATAAAGAGTCCAGAAATAACCCCATGATTATGGTCATTATATCTACGACAAAGAAGGCAAGAATATACAATGGGGGAAAGACAGTCCCTTTAATAAACGGTGCTGGGAAAAACAGACAGCTACCTGCAAAAGAATGAAACTGGACCACTTTCTACCACGACATCATAAATAAACTCAACATGAATTAAAGACCTAAATGTGAGACCTGAAACTACAAACATCCTGGAAGAAAACATAGGCATTTCTCTGGCACCGGTCATCGTAACCTTTTTCTAGATATGTCCTGTAAAATAAGGGAAACACAAACAAAACTAAACTATTGGGACTACATCAAAATAAACAGCTTTTGCACAGTGAAAAAAACCATCAACAAAACAAAAAGGCAACCTACTGAATGGGAGACAGACAATATTTGCAAATGAAATATCTGATAAGGGGTTAATATACAAAATATACAAAAAACTTACAACTCAACACCAAAAAAAAGAACCCAACAATCCAATTAAAAAATGAGCAAAGAACCTAAATAACATTTTCCCAAAGAAGCTCTTCAGATGGCCAACAGACACATAAAAAGATGTTCAAAATCACCAGTCAGCAGGGAAATGCAAATCAAAATCACAAATCACCTTACACCTGTTAGAAGGGCTAAAATCAAAGAGACAAGAAATAGCAAGCATTGGTGAGGATATAGAGAAAAAGGAACTCTTGTGCACTGTTGATAGGAATGTAGACTGGTACAACCTCTATGGAAACAGTATGGAGTTTCCTCCAAAAATCAAAAATATAAATTCCATGGGATCTGGGGCACCTGAGTGACTCAGTGGGTTGAGCGTCCAACTTCTGCTCAGTTGAGCATCTGACTTCAGCTCAGGTCATGATCTCCTGGTTCATGAGTTTAAGCCCCACATCGGGCTCACTGCTATCAACACAGAGCCCACTTCCGATTCTCTGTCCCCTTCTCTCTGCCCCTTGTGCACTTGTGTTCTCTCAAAAATAAAATAAAAACAGTAAAAGAAAAAAATTCCATATGATCCAATAATTCTACTACTGGATATTTTACACAGAGAAAGCAAATATACGATTTCAAAAAGATGTGTGTTCTCCTATGTTTTTTTAATGTTTATGTATCTATTTTGAGAAAGAAAGAGTAAGAAAGTACAAGTGGGGGAGGGACAGAGGGAACAGGAGAGAGAGAATCCCAAACAGGCTCTTTGCCCCCAGTGCTCAGCCTGACACAGGGCTCGATTCCACAAACTGCATTATCATGACTGGAGCCCAAATCAAGAATTGGACACTTAACCAACCAAGCTATCAAGGCACCCCAATTCTTATGTTTATTGCAGCATTATTTACAATAGCCAAGATATAGAAGCAACGTAAGTGTCTACCAATAGATGAATGGATAAGGAAGATGTGGCATGATAAGATCATGCCATTTGTTACAGCATGGATGGACCTAGAGGGTATTATGCCAAGTAAAAAAAAGTCAGATTGAGGAAGACAAATACCATATGATTTCACTGATGGTTGCCAGTGGGGAGGGAGAAGGAGAATGAGCAAAAGGGGAGATACAGGCTTCCAGTTATGGATGCATAAGTCACTAGAAAAATAAAGGGACAGCATAAAGACTATGGTCAATGACACTGTAATAGTACTGATGGTGACAAATGGTAGCTGCACTTGTGAACTTAGCATAATGTATAAACCTCTTGAATCACTGTTATACACCTGAAACTGATGTAACATTGTGTGTCAACTATACACAAATTTTAAAAGAGAAAGAAATTGCACAAATCACAAACCCATGAAGCCAATCTTGCTCTCAGAATGGAGTTGCAGTAAAAGCAAAGGATTTGGAAGAAAATATCATGCACAAGAGCAGTCTGAAAATGAAAGGGATTCCTGAAGGGGACTCTAGTAAGAAACAGAAAAGAGAGTCCTAGAATGGGGGCTGGGAGGACATATGTGAAGGTGCTGAAAGAAAGTTCATGGCCATAGAGTGGCCAGCCTCCACTCACCCAAGTACCATTCATGGCCTGAACCTAGCCATCCTGCCCATTGGCATTAAGAAAAAACATCCCTTCAAAAGCAGACTGCATTTTGTCCAATGATTGCCCAGCATAAGTAATGACATCAGTACCATTAGACTAGGTTGGTTCCATCTAACCACCACAGATGGTCAAGGTCACTCGTAATACCACAGGACAATTATAACTCATAAGAAGGAAAATGAAACACCAGAATGGGATGCCATGGTAAAGTAAAGGATAAATCTCCAATTTCTCCTTCACTTTAGAAGTGTTAGGACTGAATGGAGCCACTCAGAATTCTCCCTGAACAAAACAGTGGTAAAGCCATTCTCTTCAGGCAGCACAAAGTGATCGTAAACAGTTGTTGATCTTCTCTGCAATCAAGTTTTCAAGATAACTGCAAGTCTAAGAATAGTCAAAATAAGAGAAGATGTTCCAAAGATGGTATTGCCCACTTCTCAAAGAATCGTCAGCCATTCATTGTGTAGAAGCACTCTTGATCCCATAATGTTCTTGGTAATCACACACTCACTGATTATAGGCATTTGTGACTGTCAGGAGCATCACATGGAGAAATCACAGCAGTCTGTATAATGAATGCTATTAATGTACAAACCCAAGATTATAAAACATTTTCATTGTAGCTAAGTAAGGAACCTATGCTGTACTGTATTTTAGTAGATACCTTTGGAACAAAGAGGAATTCATGCTAGACATTCCTTTCTGATATCTGGGCCACATTAATGGTTCTTCTACAAAGGAATATATATACGCCTAATGTTCTATAGCCATTCTTATTCATCTGTTACGTTTAAAAGGGTTTTTTGTGTGTTTTAAATGGATTTGAATGCTAACATTTTTCTCTTGACTTAAACTGAGTCATCTTCTCCTGTCATGTGTTCATTTGCCCTAGTCTGAAAGTTTTGCTGAAGAAAGAAAAATGCCTTATTGATTACCATGGCGATTTGTTGAGCAGGCTATTAGGACGTGGTTATCCTGAAGGCTTGTTCCAGTTTGCTGAACGGAAACCAGGAGGCACAGGACCTCTTGCCTACATTACGATCGCCACCAAGCCAGTCTCATGAAATCCAAATCCTGATGAAATGTTGTGGATCTCAGCAAACCACTTCTGTTCCCGTAAAGATGGAGGAGCAGGGGCCAGATTTACCCTCCCGCCAGAATCAAAGAAACAAACAAATTAAAAAATCAGGTAAAATATATGCAGCAATGCTTTTTTCATATGCTTTTTAACTATTTCTTTAAGTTTATTTATTTATTTTGAGAGAGGGAGAGAGAATGCAGGGGAGGGGCAGAGAGAAAGGGAGAAAGAGAATCCCGAGCAGGCTCAGCCTTGTCAGCACAGAGCTCAAACCCATGAATCATGAGATCATGACCTAAGCCAAAAGCGAGAGTAGGACACCTAATCACCTGAGCCACCCAGGCACCCCACAGCAGTGCTTTTCAAGACAGTAGATATCAGAGGTACCTGGGCGGTTCAGTTGGTTGAGCGTCTGACTTCAGATCAGGTCATGATCTCATGATTTGTGGGTTCGAGACCTGTGTCGAGCTCTGTGCAGATTGCTAGCTCAGAGCCTGGAGCCTGCTTCAGATTCTGTGTCTCTTTCTCTCTCTGCTCCTCCCCTGTTCACACTCTGTCTCTCAAAAATAAATAAATGTAAAAGACAAAATTTTTAAACACAGTAAATATTAGACATAAAAGGGCAATAATCCCTGAGAGAGAGGAAACAAATTAAAAGATTAGCCTTACGATTGCTACAACTTTCTGCCTTGAATTTCCAGGCCATAGTACAAGAAGAAGGAAACCAGGCAGAGTCAAGTGGATGCTCTGAATTGAGGAAACAAAGATGCGAATCTGAAAAGCCCAAAGTAACTCAAGTTTGCAGGACACAGACTGGAGTGAAGAGAGCTACGTAGGAATTGTGACTATCCCCAGCGGCAAACTGAAACACTTCATTACTCATGGACCACAAGGTGGACACTCAGAAATGGGGAATGGAGAATACCAGCAACAGATTAAATGCTGTTCTGGTCCCATGTAACAAATCTTGAAAGCAAGATCCAAAACTATCAAACTATTTCCAAGTAGTCTAACCATATCTGATAACAAGTATAAAAAAACAGTTATACAAAGGCAAATAATTCAGCACCAACCGGAGTAAAATTTACTATATCTGCTATCCAACCAGAGATCATCAGACATGCCAAGTAGAAGGAAAGTATAATCTTTCTAAATTGACCCCAAACTAACAAAAAATGTTAGGACTACCAAACAAGGACATTTTTGTGGGTTGAGTTATATCCCCCAGAAAGATATCTTGAAGTTTTAACACCTGAGACTTGTGGATGTGACCTTATTCAGAAATAGGATCTTTGCAGATATTCAAGTTAAATTGAGGTTATACTGGATTGGGGCTCAGTCTTGTCCAATGACTGGTGCCTTTATATGTAGAGGGAATTTGGATCATAGAGACACACAGAGAAAATACCTTGTGATGACAGAGGAGAGATTGGAGTGATAGAAGCCAATGGACAGCAGGGACTGCCAGTGACCTTCAGAAGCTACAAGAGGGAGGGAAGGATCCTTCCCTAAAGACTTCACATAGAACATGTATGTGACAACATCTTGATTTTGGACTTCTACCCTCCAAAACTATGAGGGACTTATTTTTCTGTTCTTGTTGTTGTTATATGTTTTCTTAGTTTATTTATGTATTTTAAGAGAGAGAGAGATCATGAGGCAGGAAGAGGAAGAGGCAGAGAGAGAGGAGAGATGATACCAAGCAGGCTCTGCACTGTCAGCACAGAGCCCTATGCAGGCTTTGATCCTATGAACCATGTGTTCATGACCTGAGCCAAAATCAAGAGTCAGTGCTTAAATGACTGAGCCACCCAGGCCCCCTTATCTTTCTGTTGTTTTTAACCATCAAATATGTGATACTTTGCTAAACATATACAGATACCAAAATAGTTACTGTGGCTTTTATGTCCAAGAAGTTACATAGAAATAAGGAAAATATGAAAAAGGCTTAATTTGAAATTGTAGATATGAAAACTTCACCTGAGATGAAATATATACTGTTAGGATTAATGGCAGATCAACTATTTCAGAAAAAAAAAAAAGAATCCTGAATTTGAAGACATAGCAAAAGAAACTATCCAAAATGAAAAACAGAACAGAGAAAACAGAAAAAAGAACAAAGAAAATTATGACAGAATATTTGTCCTTGGAAACAATGGTAGCAGCAAATAATCAAGCAATAGTTTTTAAATACTGAAAGAGAAAAATACTATCAATCTATAACTCTATATATAGCAATGATATACTTTAAAATACAGGAAAATTATACTTTTTCAAGCATACAAAAGCTGAAATCATTCATAGCCAGCAGGTCTGTACTACAAGAAATGCTAATACAAGTCTTTTCTTATGATTTAAGTATCTTTAAAAGATCATTGGCTATCTTAACAAATAACAATGTATTGTAGGGCTTATAAACTTATGCATGGGTAAAATTTCTGGCAGCAGAAGCAAAAAAGGCCCTAGGAGAGAAAAAATGAAAGTCAAGTACTCAGATCATACATAAAGTAGTGTAATATCAACTGAAGCAGACTATAATAGCTTAAAGATGTATACTATAAACTCTAATACCACCACTATAATAACCAGACAAAGTTATAGATAAGAGCCAACAAACAAGATAAAATGGAATGGTGAAAGTTCCTAAAGTAATCCAAAAAGAGTTTTTTACCAAAAAAGGGGGAAAAAGCAAAAACAAAACAGGTAAGACAAATATTAAACTAGTAGCAAGATTATGGACTTCAAATTATTATCAATAATGACCTCAAATGTAAATGTGGTGATTATCAGATTGAGAATAAACCTAACTATGGTATAAGAAATGCACTTTAAATATAAAGACATAAAAAGTTTAAAATAACGTACAGGAGAACAATAGCATGGTAATGCTAATCAAAAGAAAGTTGGATTAGTTCTATCAACAAGTAGATTAAAAAGCAAAAGATATCACCAAAAATAAATAAGTCTATTGAATAATGCTAAAGGCATCAGTTCACCAAGAAAATAAGAGTTCTAAACATTTATGTATAAGATGTCAAAATACGTGAAGCAAAAACTGACAGAAATGCAATAGGAGAAAAAAGAAAGAAAACTCCCCAATGTAGTAATAAATACTCAGTGCCCATAACTCATAGTTGACATAATAAGTAGACAGAAAAATCATTAAAAATACATAAGACTTGAACATTATCAACAATATGACCTACTGATATTTACAGAATGCACGCCTCCACAGAATACACTTTTTTTAATCAAATGTACACAGAACATTTATCAAAATAGACCATGTTCTTAGTCATAGCACAAGTGTCACTAAACTTACACATTTTCAAGTCATTAAACCTATATTCTTTCTCTAAATGAAATATTTTTCAAAATCGGTAACAGAACAATATCTGGGAAATACCAAAATATTTGGAAACTGACACACTTCTAAATCACCCATGAATCAAAGAACAAATTTTTGAAAATTAGAAAGCATTATGAGCTGAATGAAAATAAATTTATAAGATATCTAAAATTATGAGATGTCCCTAAAGTAGTACTTACAAGGAAAATATATATATCACAATATATCTATAATATTATCAAAGAAAAAAGTCTCAAATCAATGCCTTCAGCCTTCAACTTAAGAAACTAAGAAGGAAAATCAAACCCAGTGGAAGCAAAAAAATAAAAATAAAGAAACAACAAACAATAAGATCAGAGCATTTATCAGTTAAATGGAACATAGAAAAACAATATAGAATTATGAAACAAATCTATGCTTCTTTGAGAACATTAATAAATTTAAAATTATTGGCATAAATGTCATAGTATTCTCTCATCCTCTTCATAGCTGTATAATATGCTCTAATATCACCTCTTTCATACCTGATACTGGCAATTTGTGTCTTTTTTCCTCCTTTCCTGATTAGTTCACTGAAAGCTTATATTTTGACGGGAAAGGGAGAGCAGAAAGAGACAGGCAATAAATGAGTGAACTAATCAATAACAACACCCAATGATCTTTATCACATTTTGGTGACAGTAAAACATGGTAATATGACCACAGGAGTCCGTATTTTAGACAGGATTTTCAGAGGAACGCTTTCTTTTTTTTTCTTTTATAGTTTATTGCCAAATTATTTCCATATAACACCCAGTGCTCATCCCCACAAGTGCCCTCCTCCATGCTCATCACCCCCCTCCCACTCCCCCACACCCATCAACCCTCAGTTTGTTCTCAGTGTTCAAGAGTCCCTCATGGTTTGCCTCCTTCCCTCTCCCCAACTATTTTTCCCCTTCCCCTCCTCTATGGTCCTCTGTTAAGTTTCTCCTGTTACACTTAGGAGTGAAAATATATGGTATCTGTCCTTCTCTGCCTGACTTATTTCACTTAGCATGACACCCTCGAATTCCATCCACGTTGCCACGAATAGTCAGATTTCATTCTTTCTCATTGCCATGTAGTACTCCATTGTATATATAAACCACATCTTCTTGATCCACTCATCAGGTGATGGACATTTAGGCTTTTTCCATGATTTGGCTATTGTTGAAAGTGCTGCTTTGAATGTTGGGGTACATGTGCCCCTATGCATCAGCACTTCTCTATCCCTTGGGTAAATCCTCAGCAGTGCTATTGCTGGGTCATAGGCGAGTTCTATTGTTAAGTTTTTGAGGAACCTCCACACTGTTTTCCAGAGCAGCTGCACCAGTTTACATTCCCACCAACAGTGTAGGAGGGTGCCCCTTTCTTCACATTAGAAGAAAGCTTTCTGAGGCATTGGTATCTAAAGCAAGATTTGAATAATGTGAAGATCTGAGGACAGGTTGATCCAGCATAGAGGTCCAGTGACAATAAATCCCAGAGTAATAAGAAACTTGTTCCAGGTCCAGCAAAGTGATGGTAGGGGCCTGACCTTGAAAGGCAGGGATCAGCAAATTTTGGCTTCCAGGTAAAATCCTGCCCCAGGCCTACTTTGGTACAGCCTACAAGCTAAGAATGGCTTTTATATTTGTAGAGGGTTGGAAGAGCAGGACAAAATGTGATGAAGATCAAATGTGTCCCACGAAGCCTAATATATTTACTATATGGTTCTTTATAGGAAAAGCTTACCAGCCCCTAGAGTAGGACCTTACTGGTTAGGCTAAAGAATTTACAGATAATTTTTTTTATTTTTATTTTCTTTCTTTCTTTCTTTCTTTCTTTCTTTCTTTCTTTCTTTCTTTTCTTTCTTTCTTTCTTTCTTTCTTTCTTTCTTTCTTTCTTTCTTTCTTTCTTTCTTTTTGTGGATGAATATTCTACTGTACGGATGTATCACTGTTCAGCCATTACCTAGTAAAACGAATTTTGGGTTGTTTCCATTTTGGGGTGATTATTAATAAAAGCCTATAAACTTTGAAATACATCTATTTTGAATGTAGAGTGCAATGAATTTTAACAAATGTATGCATCCATTTAACCTCCTGTCTAATTAAGATATAGATAACCCCTGTGAGTTCATTCCTAATTTCTTACTAGTCAATCTCTAATCGTTATTCCAGGACTTCCATCACCTGTCCCTGTCCCAGAAGAACGTATAAATAGAATCATCACAGTATGTGAGGAGTTGATATTCTCTAAGAATAGGTAAGCAAATGAAGGCTTCTTGGGACAATCTGACTTATTTTTGTCAAACGCTGGATTCGGAGCTGGGATCGGGACAGGGAACGGCTCCTGCAGTTCCCCGTTGTGCACAGCAGATGGCCCCAGAGCGCAGGTCCTGGCCTGCCTCGCCGAGTGCGCTGCGGCCGGGAGAGCCCCGCGCGGCCGGGCGACTCCGCGCCC